>NW_005842743.1:106872-121389 GCF_000455745.1 Alligator sinensis
CTGCCATTACGTGGGTTTTGAAGGGGCTCCATGGGCAAAGTGCTTGGTGGGCTGCATCTGGCCTGCGGGCCGTATTTTGCCCAACCCTGGCACCTCACCACCCCACCCTTTTTTGAACACCCCTTCAGGCAGTTGAAGGCTGTTATTAAATCCCCCCTCAGTTTTCTCTTCTCTAGACTAAATAAGCCCAGTTCCCTCAGCCTCTCCTCATAAGTCATGTGTCCCAGACCCCAAACCATTTTTGTTGCCCTCCACTGGACTCTCTCCAATTTGACCACATCCTTTTGGGGGACCCAAAACTGAACATGGTACTCCAGATGTGGCCTAACCAGTGCTGATTAGAAGGGATTAATAACTTCCCTTGACCTACTGGCAACACATCTACCAATGGAGCCCAGTATGCTGTTAGCCTTTTTGGCAACAAGGGCATACTACTGGCTCATACTAAGCTTGTTGTCCACTGTAACCTGCAGGTACATTTCTGGAGAGCTGCTCCCAAGCCAGTCAGCCCCCAGCCTGTACTGGTGCATGGGATTGTTCCATCCTAAGTGCAGAACATTGCACTTATCCTTATTGAACCTTGTGGGTGCATCCAGATGAGAGTGCATGTGCCCCTTGGAGCATCTGAAAGCCCTTTGAGACACTGCAAAAGGCACATGTAGGAACAAAAAAATGTTCCCCGAGCTGCAAATTTGCAGCGCTGGGGCAAAATTAGGCCCCTGGATATCCAGGGTTAAAAAAAGTATACCGGGTGTAAAAAGTGAGGCAGGGCATCTCTATGGCAGGCCCTCACCCCAGTGCTGGTAAGCAGGGGGTGGGTGGGGCTGAAGGAGGGGGCCATTGGTGGACACCCACTGGCCCCATCCCCTGCCTGCTCTCCAAGTCCCCACAATCACTGGCCTGCCCAGCCCTATCCCCTGCCTGTTCCCTAGCCCCTCTGATTGTTGCCCCACCTAACCCCAGCATCCTGGCAATTAAAAAAAAAAGAAGCCCTGCACTCACTGGCAGTAGCAGCTGCTGTCGGGGTCACTGGGGCAGAGCTTGCCCCCCCCACCTCCCAAGCCCCAGCACACACCCTGCATGCCCAGCTGCCAGACAGGATGAGACCTGCTGGCAGGAGCTGTGGCTGCAGGGACAGCTGTCCCCACATCCTGGTTAATGAAGGGGTCAGGGGGAGCTCTGACTGCAATGGTAAGAAAACCAAAGGCAAACAGCAAAACATATAGATATTTAGAAATCATTTGATTATGATGATAGAGACACTGGTAGGCTTCCAAATTGCTTTAACACTGTAGATATATTGATAAAACTTTGCCCAACTGGTCACTGTCTCTCTGTCTTTCACTCTCGCTCTTGCTCTCTCTATATAGTGGTCTTTTGTTTTAATTGTGGAGGAACATGGATTTGGGGGTATTTTACAGAGTGACTTTAGGGTATTTTTATCATGGATTTTTCAGTTTTCAAATAGGGAACATCACAATTCCTACTAGGGAGGCAAGTGGCAGGACCCAGGTAGAGGAGCCTGCTCAGAGCTGGCAACTTGGACCCAGCTGGAGGTGGCTGACCTCCTGGCCAACTGGGGCCAGGAGGATATGCTTTGAGAGTTCAAAGCAGGCCACCACACTGGGAACATCTTCTGGGTGATAGCTGCCCAGATTGCCTGGGAAGGGGCACACATGGCAGTAGTGCTGCACAAAGGCCAACCCTGAAGCCAGGATCAACTTCTGTCACCTCCAGCTGGGGGTTCCAGAGGAGGGGCTCGACGACCAGGTCAGTGCCCTGGGTGAGTGTTGTGGGCGATCTGGAAGTGGAGATCAGCCTCCAGGCCTGGAGGAGGTCCTGGTAGAACTCTGGCAGCTCTTGCAGGTCCTGTAGGGAGAAGCCCCACAGACCAAGGAGCTGCCAATCATACTGGAGCCCCTGGAAGTAGCAGAGGAAGGCATGCCCCAGGTGGCTCCATGTCGAGTGGCTACCAACACTGTATAGCAGTCACTGCAGGACATGAAGGTGGAATGTCAGGACCTGATTGTACAGGCAAACCAGGCCCTGGCTGCCCTCCTGCAAGGGGAGACTCAGGACCTCCACAGTGATCCAGTGTTGTCCTGGCTAGAAAAACTCCAGCATCCATCTCTGGAGCCCTGCCAGGACCTCAGGGGGCATAGGCAGGGTGTGTAAGTGATGTCAGAACATGGACAGGACCATCTGATTCAGCACCAGCACTCTCCCACACAGGGAGAGACACCCTGCCCATGCCTGGAGCTGCTCCACCAATCCTTGCCTCCAGCTGGTGTCAGTTCTATGGTGGGGAGGGTTTTGTGGGCAGACTTGAGGCAGGAAGAGGCCTGTCCATCCTCTCTCCAGAAGCTCCTGACAACAAGCTAGCAGCAGCAGCAACAGCAACAGCCTGCGACAGGAAGGGGCATGGCCAACTTCATAGTTTCATAGTTGGTAGGGTCGGAATAGACCTAAGCAGGTCATAAAGCCTGACCCCCTGCCATGGGCATGAAAGAATGCTGGGGTCAAACAACCATGGCTAGGTGATTGTCTAGCCTCCTTTTGAAGTTCCCCAGGGTGGGGGTGAGCACCACTTCCCTAGGAAGTTGGTTCCAGCTCCTAGCCACCCTGACTGTGAAGTAGTGCCTCCTGGTGTCTAGCCTGAACCTACTCTCAGTCAGCTTATGGCTGTTATTCCTTGTAACTCCCAGTAGTGTTTGGGGGAACAGGGACTCTCTCATTGCCTGCTGGTCCCCCTTGGCAAGTTTGTAGGTGGCCACCAGACCCCCTCTCAGCCTTCTTTTGTGTAGGCTGAAGAGGTTCAGGTCCCATAGTCTCTCCTCATAGGGCCTACCCTGCTGCCACCTGATCATGCGAGTGGCCCTTCTCTGGACCCCCTCGATGCTATCCACATCCCTCCTGAAGTGTGGCGCCCAGAACTGGATGCAGTACTCCAACTGTGGCCTGACCAATGTTGCATAGAGGGGGAGGATCACCTCCTTGGCCCTGCTCATGAAGCTCCTGTGAGCAAGCAGCCCTGAGCTGCTGACCAGGACAGCTTTTTATACTACTGGGGACAGCACATATGGGCTCTAGCTCCCCCAGATGCAGATCTGGGAGAAGCCAGGCAGGATTATTTTGCCTCAAGTGGCACAATTTGCTCCACAACAAAGTGCATGCTGCAAGCGTATGTGCTTGCATGTGTGGACGTGGCCACTGGGTGCATCTACAAGTGCTGGTAGGGCAAAGAAATAAAAATTGACATAGTTCACACCAGAGTTTATTTTTCCTGGGCACAGAATTTTCATGTGTGCCCATGACCACAGCATGTTGAGCCAGGGCAGAGTAGTCCCAGGCTGGCAGGAGACCCGGGAGTCAGCCCTGGGCTCTGGGTGGCGGCGTTAGGTGGCATCCAGGCTGGTTGGGGGATGAGATTGCTACAATGCAGGGCTAGTTGGCAGGCAGCCTCTGCACTGTAGCACCCATATGCCCCAGCCAGTCCCAATCCCCATCTACACATGTGTTGAGGTGGTGTAAATTACTCTGCCATGGGATAGTACTTGTCCTGGACAGTGGTGTTCATAGATTGTAAGGCCAGAAGGGACCTCAAAGGATATTTGGGTCCAGCCTCCTGCACCAATCAGGAAAGATAACTGGGGGTCAGGTGACCCCAGTAAGGTGACTGTCTAGTCTCTTGAAGATTTTCAGGGTAGGCGACTGCACCACCTCTGGAGGGAGTTTATTCCACAGTCTGGACATCCTGACTGTGAAGAAGTTTTTCCTAAGTTGAACCTGAATTGATCTTCCGGGAGTTTGTGACCATTACTCCTGGTTTTCCTCTTGGATACTCACTGAGCCCTTGATGTACTCCCCTAGTGTACCAGTAAGCTGCTACCAGGTCCCCTCTCAGCATTCTTTCCCTCAGGCTGAAGAGTCCCAGATCCCTCAGCCTTTCCTTGTATGATCTGCTTTTTAAGACTCTGATCATATGAGTGGCTCATCTTTGGACTCTCTCAAGCTTGTCCACATCTTTGTTAAAGTGTGGTGCCCAGAACTGGACACAGTACTCCAGCTGCCGTCTCACCAAGACTGAATACAACAGAAGAATCACCTCCTTGGTTTTGCTGGTGATTAATTGATTGATGCATGCCAGAGTATTATTTGCCCTACTGGTTACAGCATCTCACTGCCAGTTCATATCCATACTGTGGTCTATTATTACCACAAGGTCCTTTGCATTCATGGTGCTAATTAGTTTGGTGCTGCCAAGCCTATAGGTGTTTTGGGGGTTGCTTATCCCGAGGGGGAGCACTTTATATTTCTTGACCTTAAAATTCATCAGGTTCCAATCTGCCCAACTTGCTAGCCTGTTTAGGTCCACCTGTATCTGTTGCATATCTTCAAGCATGACTACGCTGGCCCATAACTTGGTGTCATCCATGAACTTGGCCAGTGAGGTCTTTACCCCCATATCCAAATAATTAATAAAGATGTTGAAAAGTACTGGACCAGGCACTGATCCCTGTGGTACACCACTGAGTTAATTTACTGATCCCTAATACAGGCGCACATGTAGAGTGTGACACTCTACTGTGGAGCTAATTAGTCAACTCCTCAGTAAAAGCTCATGTGTAGATGCATCCATTTTGTGTAAGAACAGGGGCTGGCAAAAGAAACCTGAAGACTCCCAAATGTACTCCAGACGTCAACACATTGAAGTCTCTGACATTTTTCCCTGAATAAAGACTGCATTAGATAATAGAAAAATATTTAAATAGACCAGACTCCCAGGTAGAATTCTAAAGATATCAAAACAAATGCAACCAAATTAGTCTAGTACAGATTTTTAAGTGTTACTTTCCATTGTTCTTTCCATACACTGCTCAATTATTTTTAGGGGCTAGGGGAAGAAACTAATAATTTCCACCAAAAGATATGCAGCTGTAGGTTTAAATTCAGAGTTATTTTTAATGGATGACTTTTCACCTACAGTACTTTGAAGGCTATGTGAGCCAGCGTGATGGTTACAAGGGTGTGACAGGATGAGAGCAATAATTCTCCTAAAAAGCTGTATTTGGCATTGATTTTTCACATATTAATGGATTCCCCAAGATTGCAAAATTGCTCTGCCGGACAGAACAAGTTTAAATAATTAAAGTGCAACTGAAATAGTCATCAGTTGTATAAAACAGAAACCTTTGCTTATTCAGAAAAGGTTATCTTTGGTTTTTATTGCTTGTGAAATTTGCCTGTGTGATAGCATGAGAGACTACAGTATTGGTGTAAGGTACTTCCCTCAGTTCTGACCTGAGGAGGCTGCATCTGTTGGTAGGAAGAAAGTTTATTCTCCCTGCTCAGTGAGTTTCTGGCATCTTTACCTTGTTTGTATCACCTGCCAAGAGGTTACTAGTTGCTCAAGAGGAGCTAGCCTGAGCAAACCAAGTAATTTTAAATAGGCCAAGGAATGACTATTGCTCACATTTTTATTTTGGGTATGATTCGAATTGTAAGCTGGAAAAAAAATGCCTAAGGCCCATTAACTGTTGCTATCTATACCTTTAAAGCAGTCATTTCTAATTATATATACTTTTGAGATTTTAGTGGGTCCATTTCATATGACAGTTAATCCAGATTATTAATATCCATTCTCACCTTACAGCTCAGCGATTACTCCACATTGAGCACATTCAAATATAGTACTACTACTACCTTTTTTGGTTATCCCTTTTTAACCTTCTTTGGGAAGATAAGAAAGTGAAGGAAGATAAGTAAATGCAGGTTGTATAAAAATTATGGAAATGAAGAATGACATTTTCTTTGTCTAGTCATCATGACAGAGGAAACTGCTTGCTCCATATTATTGTTTACACTGATTCCTCCAAGCCTCTGATGTGGAGAAGATACATTCATGACCTTGAAATGTTCTTGTGTTGGAAGAGAATAAACACCTACATGCTTGTAAGTGTTTGAGGCCAATGTGTGTGTAACTTCCTGTGGCATTCCCTAGTAAGTCTGGCTCTTCTGGATCTTTCGGGTCTCGCCATCTCTTTGGGAACCGGATAGCTTGATGTTGAATTATTAACCTTGAAAGGCCTTGAGGGATTCTTTCCTGCCACATCTTTGATGGAAAATAAGTTTGTTATCGGGAGTAAGGTGTTATGTCTTGCCTTCCCTGGGACCCTCCTTAGCTCTGCTTGTCCAGTTTCCCAATTTGGGGCTCTGCCTCCCCTACATCCCACCTTACGCCAACCTTAAGCTGTTATCTTCTGCCCACCACTAGGGTGAGCCATGGTGGTAATTTGTCTTGGTCTTTTAGCTTTAGAATAAATAGGGTGTAGACCTTACTTGGCCTGGGCTCCAGGCTATAGTGTAACTGACCTACGGTCCTTGTTGTCCCCCGTTTACCTTGTTCTTGGGAACGTCTCTCCTTTCCTTGTGTATCCTGTGTATCCACTGTGGCCTGGACTTCCAGCTCTCTTTTCCTTTGCAGGGTCCCTGGTGGTCCAATCAGGCCTGAAGGTGTCCAGGATCCATGACTCTGCTTTGGGTAAGTACCTTATCTCTCGCGGGCTTGTCTCAACTCCAGGTGCCCCTTTCTGGGGCAGCCACCACTGCTCCTCTCTGGAGCTCTCTCTTCTTTGGGGCTCTTCTGGCCCCACCAGAAGCCTCACTTCTGGTCTCTCCTGCTCCGATTCCATCTGAGCTTTTATCTTTTCCTTGAGGGGCTGGGTGGCGAATCGGTGCCAGCATGCCACCATAAAGTAGATCCATGCTAGAACTAGAGCCAATCCTAGATCTTTCTGGGCTCACTGTTATTTTTTTTTTCTCTTTTGCTGCCGTGGCATTTTTCCCCACAGTGGTTTCGCTCCCACCAGACTTCCAGTTCTCAGCAGTGTCTTGCTGGCTCAGGAGCTCTCCTTTTTGAGGTAAGTTTTCTCTTGGGGCATTGCCCCTACCACAGCGTGGCAGCCAAATTTCCCAGTATCTGTTCATCCTCTTTTGTACTCACCTGCCATGCCTTTGATGTTAAAGAAAATTCCAAAAGAGAGAGTAAATATTGGGAGGTTTGCCTGATGAATCTCACTGCAACCAGATTATGGCTTCCTGCCTCTTCACAGGGATCCACCAATGCTTATGCCTTGCCCTTACCATGCCAGTTGTTCAAAGGTGCTAATACTTCATCACAGTGTCTGCTTAATGCATTCACTCTGCTTCTATAAACTCTTCATGATGCCCACTGACTGTGTTACTGCCTGTCCTCATACTAGTTAGAGGTTTCTTAAGTTCTCACGGGTTCACCAGTAGCTGGTCAGTTCTTATTTCCCCCCTGACCTCCAGAGTATATTCCCGCTCAGTTCAGTCACACAGCTCTCAGCTTTAGCCGGTATTCACACAAGTGCCTGAGTCACAGCTGCTTGTGATTAGTTCATCAGCATATCAATTGGTAGGCCTGAGTCTGCCTCACACAGTCCCTTGACTTGGCTGCCAGGTTACTCTTACACTGTGGAAACTGCCCTCCGCCCACCCCCACAAGCTGCTCTTTAAAGTTCCTTCTTCTCTGCTCCCTGCAGGCAACACCTAAAAGTATTCACTCACCAGTTAGGCTCCTCTCCGCCCTCCTGTAATGCTCCCCTGCCAGCTCACAGCTTGAAGCAAACTTCTTTGTCTGCTTTCATCTCAATCAGTCTCAGTCAACTCCTCAACTAGGAGTCTGGTAAACTGCCATACCTCTTTATGGTAAGCATGAGGGTCTGCTCCTGCTGGTGTCTCCTCTCCAGGGCAACTACAGTGTTGCCAACTCTCCTGATTTTTTGGCATTGTTCTTAAAGTCTACACTTCAGAAATGTGAAAAATGTAGTTCTTTCTTTTATATATATTTATATTTATACTGCAACTAACCTGTCTGACTCCGGGGCTTTTAACTTCTAGATCAGTGGCCTGGGTCAATCAAGGCAACTTCATCTCAGCACTGGCTCCTAGCACAGAAGAATTGCTCCTTATCTCAGCAAGAATTGATAAGGTTGAGCTGCTTTACTGTTTTCTTTTCTTTCCCTGCCCCTTTACAGGTAGGCCTGTCTCCCTGGCAGGAGTCTCCCTGGTAGCAGTCCCCTTGCTCCATCCTATTGCAAACACCCTGTAATAATGCTTATTCCACTATGTGGAAAAATGTTATATTTGTCAATGAAAAACAACATGAGCCCTGAGACCACTGCAAACTAGTATGTAATTTTCTTCCTGAATTTAAACATCTTGAATCAGTCAGGAAGTATCTTGATCATGGATTTTGCCATAGCAACCTGTATAGCTATGTTTTAGGATAGATGAGAGGAAAAGCTGATGTACAATGGGACTACACAAGGACACTAGAATTCCTCCTTTAACAATTTAGAATGAAGGGGAATCCTTCTATAGGGGAAGGAATAGCTAAAGTCTTTGAAATATATTATCTGGCATTCTGATTTGTCTCCGCTTAATGACTGGAAGCATGCTCACTATATGATAGGGAAAGTTAGATTCCTAGGAGAGAAAGTCGTTGTTTAATCCTTTTTCCCATTGGAAAAATATTTTGAAATGTGTGCATCAAACACTGCTTATTATTTTCCTCCAAAAGTATTCCTTATACATCTTGCAGGCATAAATGTGTATAACACTGATGTAAGCAGGAACATTGACACTAGTAGATTGTATTTCACTGAAGGTTTTTGTGGTTCCACTAATTGTAGTCAGCATTAAGGCTAGGGACAGCAATTATAAATAAAAGAGTTTAAGTGATCAGAAACCAGTTCAAATCTGTAATACAACAGAAGTTCAGCAAACTTAAATTACTTTCAAAATGGCTGAAAACTGGTTTAAGATAAACCAGCTTCCCTCCCTTCCCTTCAGCAGTAGTTGACAGGAAGCGAGGTGTGTTCTAGTATCCCCTGGCTTCTGGCCTGGGCCACTGAAGGCATGTGACTGTATTTCTGGAATCAGAAGTGAATGTCTGTTCTCTTGCTTTCCGGTTCAATCTTTGCAGTTTATAGTAGCCTGTAAATATTGAATTGATTCAGCCTTGGGCTATTTGACTGTTTGTATTTAGCCTAAAATGTTATCTCCATGAATCAGAGAAATCAAGGCATAGGAAATGGGATTTGACTCTGCTGCACTCAATACTTTCATGGTAGTGAGACTACTAAGAACTATTTGTATCTGAATTTAACTATAGGATACTGTCAAACTCTTTCATCTAATCTTAGATACTCTGGCTGAAAGCTTATCAACATTTAATATCTCACAGGGGCAAGAAAAGGATCCATTCATGCTAAATCACTTAGTTCTGGAGTATAAGTGAAGGCCTGATCTGGTTTGTCTGCTCAGAGACAGACTCCCTCAGGCATTAAGCTGATCCTTCTCAATGTAGGCTTGTTTCAGTGTCTGAAAAAATAATGCTCCGCTTAAATAATTTTATCAATTACCACTGAGGCATAAACTTTCTTCCTGTGTTTTTTATTTTTTATTTGAAGGGACATATGCTTAAAATATGAAATATTCTTAAAATTCATGCCATTAATTCTCGGTACATCACAGGCTTAAAGTTTAAGGGCCAAAATTAACCCTAGTACAAGCAGGATTAATTATTTTGGTTACAAAATGAAACTACTTCTGTTTATATCCATCTCTGCAAGTCTGTCACAGTTTTCAGGTATTAAATTGATTTTCCTTGATTAGATATCACCATTGGAAAGGCTGTACCAAAGAGGGACATTATCCAGCTGATAGACTATAATCTGAACCCAATGTTAGCCAAAACAGCATCTAAACTAGAATGTGGTGGCTTGCACCTTAACCATTTGTGATTATTAGACCTGAAGTTGGCTGGTAAAAGCCACACCCCTGTATATAACAACCTTGTGACAAAGAGGACTAGGAAGCTTGATATGGCTATCAATTTTCTCATATATTAACGTTAAATCATCTCATTAGGCAAGTCATTCCCATAAAGTATAATGAACCACTATTCTTATGTACCCCATCTTTAAAGTCCTGTCTACTCTTAATAGTTTCTTGTATTATCTGTTGGGCCTCTGTCAATTTTTATTTTCAACAATTACTTTTTTGTATTCTGTATGACAGATACTTGATTAGCAGCCTTGAAGCCACAAAGCTGCAAATGTTTTCCCATTCAGAATAAAAGGAAGACTTTTCATTATTATTTCTGCAGTGGCATTCATTAAAATGTGCATGTCTTGTCCTTCAAAAAATTTAATGGGTTTCTGCTGAGATAAAGAAGAAACCTTTTATTTTTATCAAAATCCTCATGCTAGCTTTATTTGTGTAGCAAGGACCTTAACTCAGAACAGACCTTGGAAGAAGGTCAGCTTTAGAAAGCAAAGAACAAAAAAAACCCCAAACCCCCCCATGATGAACTGTATGAAGTCCAGAAGTTGTTAAGAAGTTTCGTAATTGAATGGAAGCTGGGGAAAAACTGTAAAGCATCTATTTCAACTTCTAAGAAAGGGCTTAACAGAACAGAATCATTTTCTTGACCCCTGACAAATTTTTGACTAGTGTTTTTGTTTCGTTTGTCTACTGTTAATTTAATTTTTTTCTTCATTCTCTAGAAGTAAATCAGCTTGTGGTAGAGACATTACTACTATCACAGCTTCTACCAAAGCTAATGCTAAAATCAAGGATAATGTTCCTTTTTTTTACCCAGTGAAGGACTAACAACAGCCACAGAGACATTCCTCTCATTCAGCAGTTGAAAGAGCATAAAGGAATTCTATGACATTTAAGCATAAGAATAACATCCCCTATTTAAAGCAACTCCATGCAAAAATTAATGAGTTTATCACATTAAGTCCCTTGGAAGAGTACCTGTTGTTGCTGCCGTTATTTCTGGTCACACTTATATTTCTGCTGCTTTTACAGGACTGACAGCTGTTTCTAATTTCTTTGGTGCTCTTGCTCCATCTGAAGGAATTCATCAGTTGCCTTCATCTAGGGCAGGGGTGAGCAAAACGATGGATCTGATTAGTGGCTGACCTCCGTTTCCCAGCAGCCCCTGCCTGTGTTGCTGGGACTTATTTACATGGAGACCCCAGTAATGGTGGCACGATAACAGTGTGGGGCCCAGCTCCAGCACTGCTGGCAGGGCACGTGGCTGGGCAGGGAGCTGCTCTGGGGTCAGGACTGGGATCCTGCAATGGTGACAGCATGATTCAGAGCTGGGGCAGAGCCGCAATCCACTGCCTGCGTACCCCGTCCCAGGGCATGTGCACAGTGGATTGCAGCTCTGCCCTGGCTTCAGACCACACTGTCACTACTGCAAGATCCCATCTCCGGAGCAGCTCCCCACCCAGCTGTGTGCCCTGCCAGCCCCTGCCCATGCTATCATGGTGCCACTGCTCCAGGGTCTCTGTGGAAACTGACCACCACAATGGGGGCAGGGGCTGCATAGAGTCTGCCAGAGGTCTGATCTGGCCTGCCAGCTGGACTTTCCTACCCCCTGCTCTAGGAGATACTAAATATTACAGAGCTAGAAGGTGGGTACTCTGACATAAGCACTCTGTGTGTCAATAGCTAGTAAATTGTCTCTTTAGTGTATCTGTGAGGTTCTTATCCCAGAGAGATCATGCAGGGAAGAACAGGGGAACCATCTTTATTAACAACTAACTCCACTTACAACAAAAGCAGAATAACAAACAGTAACACAAGATAATGAGGTTTAGGTAGCACCCACTGCTGATGAAGTACAGAACAGATATATAGACACTCAATACATAACAGTCTCCTTCCCTGTACTGCCCAGAAGCACAACTCCTACATTCAATAGAGGTCAGGGTCTGCCACCCCAATCAGGAAAGTACCTTAGAGCTGCGTTGTATATCCTGGAAAGCAGATCAGGGCAGGCAGGATGCAGAAATCACTGCAGGGGAAGAAATATTTACTCTGCCCAGTGCAACTAGGGAGCTCCAGAGTTGCACTTATGCACTTCTCTAATAAGAATTCCAGATGGTTAATAGTACTTTTACTGCATGACCAAAGTATGACATATATTGAAAACTAAACCAGAATTGGGTGGTTATGGTTGGGTTTGGGATCTAATCTGTCAAGACACATTTCTCTTATGATGCTGTACCTGGGGTGAAAATCCTATTGATTGGGGGAAAACATTGTAAAATAAAAATAGCCGGGAATATGACCAAAAACCTTTAACAAAGCCACTGGAAATGCCAAAAGTAGACAATTGCACCACATCTATATAATTAAATTGCACAATTGCACCACATTTATATACTTAAATTCCTGCTTATCAGAGTCTTCACTTACTAAAATGCTTAGTTATGTGAAAGTCATTGGTACATCAATTTATACCAGGCGGGTACTTTTCCCTTGAGGCATTTCCCAGTGGAGTCCTTGTTGCACTAGAGAGAGTCACAGAGTATCTCTTCCATTTTCTCACTTGCCCACTGGGAAAAGGGTCCTTGGTGATGAGACTTTCAGTAACTTACCATATTGGCAAAAGAAGGCTTACTGGCTCCTTAATTCCATCAAGTCAACTGAACAGCATTACACTTTTAAATCCTGTTTTCAGACAAGAGGGAGAGGAATCTCAAAACAGCATACCAACTACATGGAAAGGTTTCTAGCTGGAGCTAATTCCAAGTGGTCTGAATTCTAAAAGGCCCATCATGAATGCAAGACTTGGTCCCCATATTTCAGGAATGCTAGGAATAGGAAACTTTTTTCCCACTTCATTCAATTCACTGCTATTGGGAAGATTGCTGTACAATACACTTGTCCTTTAAAAACAGAAATGGAAAGCTCTACATAGAAGAGCTTGGTAGATATTCCCATTGGAAGTACAATCATAGCTATCCTAAAAAAATGCTTTCAAATTGACACTAGTAGAATTAAGAGTTACTTTACCATGTTCTCTTAATTACAATCATATGGCATACCAGGAGAAAGAGACTGTTCATAGCACCAGGGGTTTGAGATGCTAAGGTGATTTAAAAATGATACTATATTGCACTATGTACCAAATGCTCAGGAGAAAGGACCCACAGGAATAAAGTCAATAGAAAGAAAGGAAGAAGAGAAGTCTCTGAAAAAATCTGCATTCAAATGAAAGAAATAGATCTGGTAGAAATGGTCATACTTTACTAGGGTTTAACAAGGCTTACCCTGTGTCCTCATGATACTTGATATTTAATTATAATGAGACAGAACCTGGAAGAAATGGAGAAAATACATTTTATCTTACTAGCATACATCTAATTAGTATAAAGAACTGTCAAAACAAGGGGAATCAATAGAAGTCATGGGAGAACAATGAGATTTATGGTGTGCTGCTTTACAGTCAAAATGAACTATTTGGCTAAAATGAAACACAGCAAGCAATTCCCATTTTCTAGCAATGGTAAAGTATTTTCCTGTTTTCCTCAGGGATGGTGAGCCAATTCACCCTACTGTAGATTGAAATGCACACCTTATGGACCCTCAGACCTTAAAGGGTAAAGTAATTTTCTGGGTTTTTTTAATATGTTATTTTTATTCTTTGTACAGTGTATGTTATTTATATCTACCACATAGTGAATAGAAAATAGTGGCTGTGTTTTATTAGGGAAATAAATCTCAGTGGAAAAGTAGTAGTTGCACAGAATAATCAGGTGACTTCGTAGCAGTTTTATACTTTTCACTTTCACCAAGTGAAGACAGATTAATTGAAGTCTGTCTCCACTGTAACCTCTCTAGTGCAAGAAACAATACTGAATGCTGATATTTAAGACACAGGAGGCTACTTCTGCAGGACACAAAATAAAAATAATTTACTTCTCAAGTTTTCTTTCACTACTTGGACTTTCACATCAACTTTTAGAAAATCTGGCTTGATTTTAATTTTAGGAAACATTTATCTTATAATTGCAACCCAGAAGAAAAAAATATTTTCAGGTTTTCTTTTTTGTAGTGTTGTATTCTGGATGCTAGTTTTTCTCAACAGTCCCAGTGAAACTAACATACTAATTTCAGAGTGTAAGTGAAAAAGGCATGTGGTGCCAAATCTTTTCAGTAAGAATGCAGTAGTATGCTGTGATTTGCTATAGCATATTAGCAATGTGGGATTAAAGTGCTACTACTCCTGGGTGAATCTCTAAGGTTTGGAAGATTAAGTTCAATTTAGATAAGTGTATGAAGGATCATATAATCCCTAGAACCAGCAAAACTGGGCTTCAGATCGCACAGTAAAATAGACTCAATTTTTTTCTTCCTTAACTGTCAGCCCAGCCAGAACCCAGGTATGCAAAAAAATTTAAATGATATTTAAAAAGGCTAAAAAGAAAGGCCTACAAAGGATGGAGGATGGGAGTCACCTCCAAGGAGGATTATTCTGCACTGGTCTGGTCCTGTAGCGAGCATACCAGGAAAGCCAAGGCTGCAACTGAACTCCAACTAGCTTCGAGCATCAAGGACAATAAAAAGTCCTTTTTCAGATATGTGGGGAGCCGGAGGAAAAGCAGGGGCAACGTTGGACCCCTG
>NW_005842743.1:122323-127154 GCF_000455745.1 Alligator sinensis
CTATGGAAGAAAGAGACTTGGGGGGCATCATTGACCTCAAGATGAACATGAGCCTGCAATGCGATGCGGCGGCTAGTAAAGTGACCAAAACGCTGGCTTGCATCCATAGATGCTTTTCAAGCAAATCCCGGGACGTCATTCTCCCCCTGTACTCGGCCTTAGTGAGGCCGGAGCTGGAGTACTGTGTCCAGTTTTGGGCTCCACAATTCAAAAAGGATGTGGAGAAGCTTGAGAGAGTGCAGAGAAGAGCCACGTGCATGATCAGAGGTCAGGGAAGCAGACCCTACGATGACAGGCTGAGAGCCCTGGGGCTCTTTAGCCTGGAAAAGCGCAGGCTCAGGGGTGATCTGATGGTCACCTATAAGTTTATCAGGGGTAACCACCAGTATCTGGGGGAACGTTTGTTCGCCAGAGCACCCCAAGGGATGACGACTAGGTCGAATGGTCATAAACTACTACAAGACCGTTTCAGGCTGGACATAAGGAAGAATTTCTTTACTGTCCGAGCCCCCAAGGTCTGGAACAGCCCGCCACCGGAGGTGGTTCAAGCACCTACATTGAACAACTTCAAGAGCAAACTGGATGCTTATCTTGCTGGGATCCTATGATCCCAGCTGACTTCCTGCCCTTTGGGCAGGGGGCTGGACTCGATGATCTTCCGAGGTCCCTTCTAGCCCTAATGTCTGTGAAATATGAAATCTATGAAATTTTTAATTTGAACTCAAATGCTCTGAAAATTATCTAAACATTTGAGAATCTCAAAACAGGATGCTTTACAAGTTTTTTTGCAAATGGTAATTAAGGGTTTGAGTTTGTTTGCATTATTCTGAAGCATTCTTAGAGTAAGCCTTTATGAAATGTGAGTTTGTGTGCATCATAACTGCACCCATGCTAGAGGAAGGTGAAACTGGTAGGAGGGATAACATTTTGAAGCATTAGGCAAAACTCTCCCACCAGTAAAGACATTTGAATTACCAACTCTTTTATGAAAATGATGCAGAGCTACAGGGACATTCATTTTAAAGCAATTGGGTGGTATTGGTGGAGGATGGGAGAGGTTGCAGTAATAACTGCTTGGACCATGCACAACCTGATCTGGTAGACTTATTTTGTAAGCCCACTCCTATCCCCCAGTAAGTGAAACAGACCAGCAACAATTTAACCCTGAATAAAATAAAAGTAAAATTACTTCAGTTTAACTGTTCTGTGGCAAGTCCTTTGTTCTTCTCTGAAAATAGTTAGCAATGTAGTAGCTGACTTTCATGTTGTTTGAGACTGAACAGTGCCTGGAAGGTTTGGTCTGTATGTCCAGAAAGTAGAAAACCTTGGCTGTATCATATTAAATTCTTTCTCAAATACAAAGCCTCATCACAAAGATGTTATACTGGTGCACAAGGAAAATTACATTCATTAGAGTGTTGTGAATGAGTTGTAGAGCCTTTCCCTTGTCACTATTTTGCCCAACTCAATGGGGTTTAATAAACTGTTTCAATCAAACTGAAGCTTTGAAGCTTCTATATGAGGTGAATTTGGTAAGTTTTATTTCTAGCTGCCATGCTGGAAACTCATCATTGTCCTTTGTATTTGTCAGCTGTTTCTTAATGCAAATTTAAAAGCTTTGATCTAGCTTGTGGCCTCTACCAATGGCTGCTGCTTTGGAGGTTAAAATGGCCTTATTAACAGTGTTAGCAGGAGCTGTCAAAGCTTTATTGAAAACTGCACTAGGGGAACTGAAAAATCAGAAGAATAATTAAAATAAATGGTTCAAACTTTTTTTTTTTTTAAATAAGCCTCATAACTTTGAGGTCAATCTTATGCTGTGTTGTAATCCAATTCATGATGATTGAACTTGTGAGGTTGGAAGTACTATTAACTTTCTGTCGCTGTATATGGATGCAGAGCAATCACTGCAGTTTATATTGAATATGCCTTTTCACCAGTATCACTGTGCTTTGGTTCTTTGACAAGCTTCCTATCTATTTCTGTTGTCTATTCAAAGCTTTGGTCACCACTTCCAAAGTAATCAAAAGTATTAGTAAACAGAGTTTCTCCATGACCAGCCAAGATGGTTGTGTTCCTCTTGGACTATGCCAAAGAAATTATTCTTAGTTGAGGGTATTAGAATGTGGGGAAAAAAAACTTAATGGGGAGATTAGAATAGTCAAGAGTGCAATCGCCTCCCACCTACTAGGTGTGTCTACACGTTTATTAATGCACCGTAGTTACTGTGCCTTAAGTTCAGTACTTGGATAACCAAGTACTAAATCAATACATAGTAAATGGTGCTACTGTAAATGCCTGTATGTCCAGTGCATGGGTTTTTATAGATACTAACTGTGCAGTAGCCTAATACTGCATATTTTCACAGGTTTTTCCCAGCACACTACTGCACAGTGTTATTAGGCTGCACAGTTAGCATCTCGTGTAGATGCACCCACTGTATAGGAACCTCTTCTCTGTTGAGCCCTATCATGCAAGAACTGTATCGAGCACCAATTTGTTATGGATTTAAAACTGAAAACGATTAAAAATGGTCATGACATTCCAAAAAAGGATGATCTGGCCAGCTAAAATTTGTCTTTAAGATTTAAATTATAGCTATAGCATAATACCTGACAAACAACAAAACACTTACCTTGATTCAATTTTCTAAATGCTTTTTTCTTTTGAGGTTTCTATTCACTCCAGTGCTAAGTCAGCTTGACTGCACACAATCACTGATTGGCTCTAGGCTGTTCAGCTTCTCACAGAAAAAAAATCCTGAGTCCAGTCATATTTTTCTGAAGTCATAGCTAAGATCCCAGTGACAGCTCTAGAGCAGGTTCAGGTCCCTTGTGATACAGAAGCCACTTTGTCAAGCAAAAAAGATATATTGTTTATTACACAAGAATTAATTCAGAGATTTCATGAAGTCTTTTTGTAAATTAATATAACCAGCTTCTCTCCTAATCACTGTGAATGTGCTTGGATCAATATGACTGTCCTGAGAACAAAAGAGCCGATTCACTCAGAACTCTGTTTACTCTGTCATCATTAATTGGTTAGCAGATCATGGTCTGAGCCCTTGCTGGTTGTGGAAACACAGATCTTTTGGTAGCTCAACTATGTGCCATTTTAATTTTTTTGTGGTAAATGCCAGTGATATTATTGGTACAGACGGTACAAGAATTGAATTTTAACATTTTGCTGTAAATGTAACCAAGGAAAAAGTGTGCTTATACTATCAGGTAAATATAGCTGAATATGACTGAGAGATATAATTAATCACAAAAAATCATTGTGGCTTAATAAACAAGTATGAGGAGCTTATTGAAATAGAGTAGTACTACTATACCCAACCTCTTTGGCAATTAAGAACATGGTCCAAAAAGGAAACAAGAAAATAAACAGGCTCTCACTGTTAATCAATATATTGGCATTCTCCACTATCTTTAGTTTCAATAAATGCTAATAAAATAGTTTGAAAAGAAAAATATATTGGAATTCATAATTGTTGTCTATGATCCTATCTAGTTACTTTAAATACTTACACAGCTATCATCACAATATTCTCTGAGTACCTTTAATGTATATATGCTTGTAATATCTTGTGCAAGTGAGGGAAATATTTTAACTCCTTTAAAGAGAGCATTAAAGGTAATGCTTAAGTTAACACAGGAATTCTGTGGCAAAGGCGAGCCAGGTCTCATGTGGCCACACACCTAACAACCATACAACTTCATGTTAGTCTATAGCATTTTTCAGCAAAAATATGCCACCGTTTTGTTAATACTCATTCCATTTTACATGTATTAGCAATGTTGTGAATCACTGGTTTGGGACTTGCTCTGAGCAGCTGATCCATACTTGCCAGGATGTCACCATTAGTGTTTCCCACTGATTTCAAATGTTTTGAAAAAGTTCATTATTATTAGAAAATATTCTCTCTTCTCACTAGTCAGAGTTGTTTAAAAAGAAATCACAAAGAATGAAACTAGGGAAATATCCCTAAAAGTCAGAAGAATGTGAACCATAGCATTTGGTTTCTGATGGTGGCTGAATCTGGCTATCCTTTTTGGAAGGGATTGGATCCTTTGTGTTTGTATGGAGTTTTGAATTGGCAGGTGTATGATATTCAAAGCATGAGTTTACTAGGCTCTTGTTAAAACTCTAAGGCTTATGGGGTTAATATAACCAGCCTTGATCTTGACCCAGATCGATAGGAAGACTACCATCAGCTTCAATGAGCTTTACAT
This sequence comes from Alligator sinensis, assembly GCF_000455745.1. Classification (NCBI taxonomy): domain Eukaryota; kingdom Metazoa; phylum Chordata; order Crocodylia; family Alligatoridae; genus Alligator; species Alligator sinensis. The sequence goes on from NW_005842743.1 coordinate 126,559, forward strand.
CTGACTTCAGTCCAGATTCAAATGTAGCAGTGGAGAGTACAGGTTTCCCTTATTTTATGCAGTACGTGCATTCCCAGAAAACGGCTCATGAATCAAATTCACATAAACTTAACCCACTTTATAATGTAACAAATAGGGATAGGTTCCCATGGTGCTGAGGAAGGGAGGGAGGGAGTGAGGCTGGGACAAGGGAAGGGGCGGGGGAGGGGTGTGGCGGGCCAGTAGGGGGTGCTTCTGCATTGAGCCACCCACCTCACTGTGTCCAACCACATTCCAGGCTCCGAGTGCCTCCCTGGGGGCACCTCACATCTGGCTGACCCCCTTCCTGGAGCACACTCGCTAGCCTGGGGGTTCCACTGCCACCACCCAGGGCTCTGGGCTGATTCTGGCTCTGCACACCCTGGGAAACACAGGGCTAGTAGCCCTCAAGGGTACTTGATTCAATTCAAGAAGTTGGGATGCTCCTTCAGTCAGAAGCACAAGTAGTGGTCTCCCTTAGTCAGCCAAACCAAGGGGAACCCAAGGCATAATCTAGACCCACTCCCAATAAGTCTCCCACACTAGGTACAAAGGAGAACTTTATTGGTTACAGAGGG
>NW_005842743.1:127166-129662 GCF_000455745.1 Alligator sinensis
ACAAGTATCATCCAGAGGCAGTTGGAGATTACCTCTGGAGACAGGTTCCTTGATCATGAGTTTTGAGAGAGAGCGCAAGTTTCAGATGGTACAGCTCTTCTCCCTCTCTGAGTCTTCCCCATGGGTGCTGCTACCTCCTCTTGGGCAGTCCTTTTCTTATATAGCCCTTGTGACCTCATTTACCTGGTCCAATGGAGGCCAGCACCTGTTGGCTGTCAGCCAACCAATTTGAAATACATCACTAGTTGCTGGGCAGACTGGCAGTCTCTAGCCCACCAGGGAGGAAGCCTCTCACCCAGGTATCTGATACTAGTCACGTAGGCAGAGGGAGCAGGTTTCCCCCCTCCCTCAGGAATGTATCCAGCTCAGGTTATGTAAAGAAATAGGGTAAAGGTGTGTCTCCTCTGCTGGGCCCATCTTAACCAAATTGTCACAGAGCAGAGTATTTGGGGAGAAACAAAGGTGGCCTTCTGCCACAAGGGGTGCCACTCCTGGGGCTGCACAAGGCAGCAAAGCAGAGGGAACAAAGTGGCACTCACATCAGCCCTGGCTGCAGCAGCTCTAGGAGCGGCCGGTGCCAGCTGCCTGCAGTCGCTGGGCTGCACCGTGCTCCACCTATGCCCTGCATCTGGGCTCGACCTGTCCCCACTCACCCCTGCTCCTGGGCTGTGTCATGCCCTGGTGTCAGCTTCTCCCAGGGCCACTTCAGCACAGGCTGGGGTGAGTGCGGGCAAGCAGAACCCCAGGTGGTACAGGGTGCGGCACTCACCCCAGTCCCTGCTGCAGCAGCCCTGGGAGCAGCTGAGACCAGCTGCCTGTAGCTACTGGTCTGCAGTATGCCCCAAACCCCCTGGGGCTCTGCCTGTCCCCACTTACCCCAGCCCCAGGAGTGGCCGATGCCAGCTGCCTGCACCAGGGCATGGTGCAGCCCAGGAGCAGAGGTGAGTGGGGACAGGTGGAGACCAGGCAGCTGCTCCCAGGGCCGGCTGCTCACAGAGTCACTGCAGCCAGGACTGGGGTGAGTGCCATGCCCTGCATTGCCCAGGGCTCTGTTTATCTGCACTCACCCTAGGCCATGCTGGAATGGTCCTGGGAGCAGCCAACACCAGCTGCCTGCACCAGGGCATGGTGAATCCCAGGAGCTGAGGTGAGTGGGGACAGGTAGAGCCCAGGCACGGGGGGACAGGTGGAGCACAGTGCAGCCCAGCGGCTGCAGGCTGCTGGTGCTGGCCAGTCCTAGGGCTGCTGCAGCCGGGGCTGGGGTGAGTGGGGCCACGGCCCTTTCCCCTCTCCCCACAGATTTACCTGCTTGGGCTGGGGAGGACTTCTATGCTGATCGCATAAGGGTGAATTTACCTCACATATAACGAATTATGGGTCTAAATATGCCGATCTCATAAGAGCAAATTTGCATATAAAGAACCCGCATAAATCAAGGGAAACATATATACATTTCCTGCTCCCCCATAGCTCAATGAAATTTTTGGCACCTATCGGGTAGTATATGGGCATTTGAATGGGAGATTCCATACCTTGCTTCAAAAGACCTGCAATGAGTTGTTCTGAGGGATATATATGGAGCAAGAGGATTGGGGCTACAAACACAAATTGTAAACACCCTAGAATGACAGTGATTGTAGGTAAAATCCTGTTCTGGAATTGCATGGGTATGGCTAAAGTTAATATTTTATCTCCCAAGATTTAAACATCTTTGCAGACCATATTGCTAAGCTTCCGACTTCAGTAGCTTACTTAGCAATAAGTATTATTTTTTTTTGTTGGTAATATACAAAATAACATCAACATTTGTAATAAACACAGTGTGTAGAACACATTGTTTCACTGCATTTTTCTCTGCTTTGTGCATCTTTCATTGTTGTACACTTTTGACTTTCTTCAATAACTGTTTTTTGCGTGCACAGCCATTTACATACAAAGTAGTTTTTCCACCAAGCAGAAAACAGGGAAGGAGAGGAGGGGAGAGCAACTGTTATATCCAAACTTTAAATGCTGAGGAGCTCAAATGCTATGATGATAAAGTTCATAAAAGTACCTGCAGAGACAGACAGATGGATGCAGCATGCTTAATGAGGATGCACGTAACTCGGAAAGTCATTTAGCTAAGAGATCTCCCAGGGAAGTGATTTTAGCCTAATGCTAATGAGCATCAATCATGACAGTTTAATAATAGGGGATGCTCTGCTGCTCCGTGGGTTGTCTTCAGGTGCTTTAACTGTGCTTGGTAGTACTAAAGCCTTTTGTAACTTCAGTCTCATGCTGGCTCTCACTTGTTTATCTCTTTAACAGCCATGACTCCTTTCCCTGCTAGCAGGAATACATGCAGGAAGGGTCTACTTTCCCAAGCCTTGCACATTGCACAAAAAAATAATCTATTATTGGTGGGTACAGCTGAACGTCTTGAGCATAGTCAGAGGTGGATCCAGGAGGGGTGTAGCAGTAGCTCACATGCTGGCAACTCTGGTTCCCCAACCCCTT
>NW_005842743.1:129672-132838 GCF_000455745.1 Alligator sinensis
TGAGCAAAGAACATAGGGTAGGGGATAGAAGTGAGGCACAGCTGGAGTCCCCAGTCCTGCAGTTGCCCTGTGGGGTCAGGCCAACTCTATACAAACACACAAATCAATTAGGTGCGCGTGCGCGCGCACACACACACACACACACACACTACCAGCTCAGGCACCTACACATCCAAACCAGCCTAGGCACATGCATACCTATCACCAATTCAAGCACATATACACTACACACTAAAAATTAGGCAAAAATAAATTGTCAGTACCTGCACACTCAGTACACATACACAGATCACTAATTTGTATATCATGCACACAACGACATTATATATATATAAATATATATATATACACACACACACACTCACCAGTCCCCTCACATACAACCCACCTACACATAGGTAAGTTCCTCACTTAGATGGTACGGTATGTGTGTGTGTGCTTGGGGTACCTGGGGGAAGGTTAAGGTGACAGAGAGAGTTAAAGTGTAGGGAGTGAAAGTTGCCAGAACCAGGATTAGAACTCGTGGACTAGAGAGAAGCTGACTGAGGAACTGAGGTTACTTAAGATCAAGTGGCCCCAGGGTTACTCAAGGTCACTGGTGCACAGTTGGGGGGAAGAAAAAAAAAGCCTGGTGGCAAGGAGGAGACAGCCAGGAAAGAGAGAGAGACAGAAAGCTGGGAGCTTGGGGCTGGAAACTGAGGCAAACAGCTGAGATATTGGGGGGGGGGGGGCAGATAAGTGGGGGCAAGGAAGAGACAGCCAGGAAAGAAACAGAGGCAGAAACCTGGTTGCTCAGGGGAAAAGGCAATGGGGATAAGACAGTGGCAAAGAAATGGGATTTGGAGGCAGAGAGGAGCTCATGACAGGTGATGGAGGTGGCAGTGAGCCAGAAGCAGGAGAGGGAGACATGAGACAGAAATTAGAGGGGCGAGGAGCAGAGATTGGAGCAGGGCCAGTAAAGCAAAACCCAACTCAGGGGTCCAAATAACAGGTTTATTAAACAGACAACGTGCTACACAGCCCCATGAAGTTATTGGTTCACACACACATACACACACGCACACACACACACACACACACAGAGGCACTCAGAATGGCAGCAGGAGAAAGAGACTCAGTGGAAGGGTCCCCAAGTCCAGGTAGGGAAGAGAAGCAGAGTCCAAGTCCTCGGTTGTAGAGGAGTGGGGGTGATAGCTACCTATCCAGGCTGGAAAAGGGTCCTTGTCCAGTAGGTGTTATGCAGAGAGGTGTCACTGGCAGGGCCTCTGGGTGGATAGGTGGTGTGGAATGGTGCTGGTCCAGATGGAGAGGGCATCGCAAAGAAGCAGTCTTCACTACCCCTTTTATGGGGCAGACTACCTCTGATTTCCGATGGGGAGGGCCTGACCAGGCAATGTCAGTCCTGTCCAGAGGGTTCCAAGTGTTCTTATTGAGTATGTGCAGCCTGGCACAATGGTGGGTTGCCTAATCTTTTGTTTCTTGAATGCTGAGGGTGGTTCCAAGGTCTGGGTCATTGGTCCAGGTATTGGAGTTGATGCTTCAGTCATTCAGAGAGAGCTATTTTTAGACCTACTGCCATTGTCTCTCAAGCACCCTCATTCATCCTCATTCATTCAGGAACCAAGTTACATAGGAGGGGTAGGTGTGAGTCATGGGTTACATGACCGGGCCTGGGGACAGGATGGAGGCTTGACAAACAAAATGGAAACTTGACATGACTTATGCTAACTTACATATGTAGGCCTAAATCATATATACCAGTAAAGCAGTAATATAGAACAGTAAAAATCAATATAAACATAATAAGTATACAATATAAAGAAGGAGAAAAAACAAAACAAATACAACTTGCTACCAAAATAAAACGCTGAAGCTTATCCTGTATCTTAACTCACTTATGCTTATCTGTAGGGAATAGAGAGGGAGAGGCAAAGTCAGAATTGTTTGGGAAGGGGAAGGAATGCATTTAAAAAAAGAAAAAGAAAAACTGGGGGGGTTTGCTACACTGTGAGGGACACTCAGGGAGACCAAGCAGGGAAGATGTGCAGGAAAAGGGAACCCCTCTAGCACATTCAAAGTTTCATTAGCTGTGGTAAAGCCCAGTAAGTGTTAATCATGGTTTCAAACAGTTTCTGAAACAGTTTTGAGCATGCTTGCACTAAACACCTATGACTTAGTGGGGCTAACGGAAACCTGGTGGGATTCATCCCACTACTGGGCAGTACATATTGAGGGCTATAGATTGTACAGAAAGGACAGGGTGGGGAAAAAAGGGGGAGGGGTTGCGCTCTATGTCAATGAGCAATATACATCAACCCTCATCAAGACAGAATCCAAGGATGAGGAAGTAGAAGGATTGTGGGTTAGGCTACATGGGGGGCAAGGAGAAAGGGATTTGCTGGTAGGGGTCTGCTACAGACCCCCACATCAAGGGGAAGAAATAGATTCGGGGCTCCTGAGGCAACTCTCAGAGACCATAAAAGCTAAAGAGGCGGTAGTCATGGGGGACCTAAACTACCCGGACATCTGCTGGGAGTCACAGACAGCAAAGTCCCACCGCTCACGCAGGTTTCTAACCTGTGTACAGGACCTCACAGGAGGTACACAGTCCCACTAGGGGGAATGCCATACTGGATCTGGTATTGACAACGGGGAATGACATGGTAGGGGACCTACAGATCAGTAGCTATCTGGGGGACAGTGATCACCTAATAATAGAATTCACCATAAGACGTCGAGTGGGTAAGGTAACTAGTAGGGTGAAAGTACTAGACTTTAGGAAAGCTGATCTCAATGAACTCAGGCGATTAGTCAAGGACACACTGCAGAGTAGGAGTTTTGAAGTGATGGGAGCCCAAGAAGGGTGGCTGTGCATTAAGGAAACGATCCTTCGGGCACAAAGCAAGACGATCCCCGAGTGAGGCAAAAGAGGGAAAGGGGCCAGGAGGCTTCCCTAGCTGACCAGAGAAATCCAGGGCAGCCTAAGGGCCAAAAGGGGAGCACATAAAAAGTGGAAACAGGGAGAGATCACCAAAGACGAATATACCTCCTCTGCTCGCGCTTGTAGGGAGGCAGTTAGATGGGCCAAAGCTACCATGGAGCTGAGGATGGCATCCCAAGTAAAGGACAACAAGAAATTGTTCTTTAGATATATAGGGAGTAAAAG
>NW_005842743.1:134999-145130 GCF_000455745.1 Alligator sinensis
AATGCGGTTCAACAAGGAGAAATGCAAAGTGCTGCACCTAGGGAGGAAAAATGTCCAGCACACCTACAGCCTAGGGAATGACCTGCTGGGTGGCACGGAAGTGGAAAGGGATCTTGGAGTCCTAGTGGACTCCAAGATGAACATGAGTCGGCAGTGTGATGAAGCCATCAAAAAAGCCAATGGCACCTTATCGTGCATCAGCAGATGCATGATGAATAGGTCCAAGGAGGTGATACTTCCCCTCTGTCGGGCACTGGTCAGACCGCAGTTGGAGTACTGCGTGCAATTCTGGGCGCCGCAATTCAAGAGGGATGCGGATAACCTGGAGAGGGTCCAGAGAAGGGCCACTCGTATGGTTAAGGGCTTGCAGGCCAAGCCCTACGAGGAGAGACTAGAGAAACTGGACCTTTTCAGCCTCCGCAAGAGAAGGTTGAGAGGCGACCTTGTGGCTGCCTATAAGTTCATCACGGGGGCACAGAAGGGAATTGGTGAGTATTTATTCACCAAGGTGCCCCCGGGGGTTACAAGAAATAATGGCCACAAGCTAGCAGAGAGCAGATTTAGATTGGACATTAGGAAGAACTTCTTCACAGTTCGAGTGGCCAAGGTCTGGAACGGGCTCCCAAGGGAGGTGGTGCTCTCCCCTACCCTGGGGGTCTTCAAGAGAAAGTTAGATAGGCATCTAGCTGGGGTCATCTAAACCCAGCAGTACTCTTTCCTGCTTATGCAGGGGGTAGGACTCGATGATCTATTGAGGTCCCTTCCGACCCTAACATCTATGAATCTGTGCATGTATTTGATTGAACATTTTATAGCCACATTTTTCAATGTTGGTTCTTATTGTTTTTTAGTGTAGACAAGGCTTTAGGTTTTTTTCCTTTCATGCCAACTATTGAACATAATTCTTCATCTCTTTAAGTCCTTGTAGCTGAGGGGTTGCTCAGCCCACCAGCAGCTTGCTTCCTGGCCATGGGAGAGGCAGGCAGGCTCTGCTGGGAAAAAAACAAAAAAAGAAGGATCGGGCCCCTTGCTGCTTCTGCCTTCAGCAGGTGCCTGCTGAAAGCAGACTCAGTGAGGGGCCCAATCCTTTTATTCTGCAGAGCCTGCCCAACTCTCCCACAGCTGGGGAGTGAGCTGGTAACTGCATCCTTGTGATTATCAATCTTGCAAACTAAATTACTATGGATGTAGTTTAATTTGCAATGATGCCAACTCATGTAAAAGCCCCCAAACTGCCACACATATAATGTGTGACACCATTAAGCCACACAAATGACATTTTTGTCACTTGTAGATCATGATGGCTTGCTTGCTTGCTATGCCAGGGCATACCTTTGCCTATTTTAGGTTCTGTTTCTTTGTCCAGTAACATGATGGGTATTCTGCAGCTCCCCAGTTAGCAATATTACTGCTTAAAGGGTATCACCTGGGAATGGGGATTTTTTTGTGCCACTTGTTATCTGGCAGAGCATCTGGATTCAGAGAATTCTAGAATATCTCAGAGCACTTCAAATTGGATTCTGTGCTCTGCTTTACAGTTTCACCTACATGTGTGTAAAGTGAATGCAAAATTCTACTAAATCTCTGCATTTGCAACCACCTCACTTGGCACAGGTTCAGAGAGCATCACAAGGGGCAAGACAATGGAGAATCAGCCCCTTCATTCATGTAGAGTTTTCCTCAAGTGAACAAGTTCAAGAAAATTAAATTAGATTAACTGAGTCATTATACCAGTGTACCAAAATTATAGTGATTGCTTTTTTCTGTGAAAATTAAATACATATTTTTAAATGTTAATAATCCACACTGTATCAGTTGCAAAAGATTCTAGTATAAATTAATCTAATCTTTCAGGTTCAGTATAGGCAGCCGCTAATAAAAGCCTCACATAGAAGATAATTTGTTTGTGATTTCCTTTAGTGATGTTCCTTTGAATGCTGTATGCAAGTAACACAAAAGGCTCGTTCCATTTCAATAAAAGTTCTTCCTTTTTCTTCCCATTGTCTGTCTTGAGTTTTTATAATCTCACTATATTTAGAGATTCTCAATAAAAAGGCAAAAGAGGAAGGCAAGGTAAGAAGATTAATGAACTTAAAAAATGCCAGAGGCTGGAAGATAACCCAGTTTTCATACAGCTAGGTAATTAACATGTCAACTATAGTCTTTGTGATATGGAATTTAAAATGTTCTTAAAAGGTTAGAAGTATGTATTTGCCTTCAGTACTCAGTATAATGATCTTGATGCTGCCATTAATACAGAAGTCATATTATAGAAAACTGCACTGGAAATAGACAGAGAGTAAAGGAAGCATATGCATCCATGGCAGATCTCATCATGAAAGTGTGTGTGTGTATAAGTGTGTGTACCTTACACACACACACACACACACAGAGAGTCCATTAATCCAATTATCTATACATAAAATCACCAAAATATCATCCCAGTAGTACATTTTATGCCAAAATCTTCTTTAAATTACATAAAACTGGAAAGTGGTTCAAAAGACCCAAGTTCTATTTCCAGCATAACTGTAGGCCCAACAGAAGATTTGGGGTCAGTCACTTCATCTCCCTATTTAGAATTATCCTATTTGTAAATTAGGGGTAAAGATGCTTAATGCCTTTCTAAAAGCATTTTGTTCAGCATGAGGAAAAGTGTAAAAATAAGAACTAAATATTAAGCAGTGGTATCTCATTCAAAGCTGAGTCAATGGAATTACTTTTAAATGAGCTGTTGTGTCCAAAAAATAATTTGGCAAAATGAAGCAAAAAATATTGCAAAAGTGAAATTTACTGATTTACCAACTGAACATGGCAACACCCAGTGTACACAATACTTTTCACCCCTAGAAGAATTACATAACCAGTTTGGAGTTTATCAAGTTCCATGTGCTGCAAATACCTATCTGTATACTGAATAGATTTCAAATGTTATTAGAAAATGTTAAAAATTATAGTTATCACATGTTTTTTTACAGCTGAAGAAGATATAGGGCCCTGCACATAGTGACTACATAGGAACACTGTTGGTGTATGTTGATGCAAACTAAGCCATGCAGTTGATTATGCAGCCTATGCTATCCTGGAATAAAGGGGGTTAAGAAGTTGCAATGTAATATTATTGCAAGAAGAGAAGCAACACTCTGTATACTCTAACTGTGCTGGTACAGAGTTGTAAGCTAGTAAGACATTCTCAGACTATGGTTTTAGTTTGTGGCGTACAATTACTAGAAGGAGTATGTTCAAAGGCATTAACAACCTTTGTGAATTTATGGTGAGCGCATGTGGGGAGTGGTTATTCAGTCTGTCTCTTTGGTCTCAATTATGACAGGTGATCTCAGCTGACTGTCTTCATAATGGTGATGTCTGATAATGTGCTCATTGTAGATGTGTTTCAACCATCGGATGGTATCAGATACCATGAAGTGCCTCATCATTTTCAAGTCATGTTGGAGTACTCTGCAGTCTCACAAGATACTCTTGGTGCTTGCATACCATGTCCCAAGTGCTCTAGCAATCAATGCCTGCATGTCGTACCCCTTATCCCTCAGGGTAGTAACCAGAAGCCTGTATTTAGACAGGCTTTGCTCCCATTCTTCAGCAAAAGCCTGGTTCTTGAATAGGATGGTCATATAAATCACAAATATCTTTTTTCCTGTCCTTATCTGTTATCACAATGTCTGGAAGCAGCTGGCTGTCACAGCATGGAATTGTGTGGTTTGTGGCTACCATCTCAACTGACATTGAAATAGCCTTCACCAGCCAGTCCTGTACACTATTTCAAGATTCTTTCATGGAGTTTAAAGTCACACAGGGCATGGAAACAAGGTCTCACACTCATGGACAAGATGGGTCAAATACTCAGACTCTGTCAGGAAGTGCAAGGCAAGGCTGCAGGTTTGAACCTTGTTGCCTGGACACTTCTTCTGGGTCAGGGTTTTATATTGGAAGGGGCAAGGGGCCAGCTGCCCCTGGTTAGCCACTTCAGTGGCAGGAAGTAGGTGTATGGCTAGGCCTAGATGGATAGTTCTGGCCACATGTGTCCACTTCAGTAATCTGCTGAGGAAGTGGTAGACCAGGATGAATGACCATGCCAGGCAAGCTGAGGCCCCAGGTTGAAGGCCACAGCCTGACAGGCACTTCTTGTCTCAGTTTCTGTACTGTTATCGAGTAGAAGGCCATTGAGATGGGTCTGGTGGATGAAGTGACAGTTTGTGAATCCTGTGAAGTTCCCATGGATCATGAAATGGTTGCTGGAGTACCACTTCAAGGTGACATAGAAGACTTTGCCTTTACATTTCTGATGTGTTGGCCTGCATGGCATCCTTCAGCAATCTCTCCAGGCAGATCCTGATATGGGGGTGGGGGGTGGGGGAGGTGACAGTGATGTGTTTGGTGAGTTGGGGATGGGACTAGCAAGACCTCCAGCTCCTGCTGCTCCCTACATTATGTCCTAAAGCATCCAGTGTGATTCTTGCCATTGTGGGATTACTTTCACAGCAAGGCAAAATCCCTGACACCTTGCCTGAGCTCACTCTCCATTGACCCACATGGACATGTCCTCATTGGATAGCAACCTGGTGATCTTCCTTTTGGTGGTTTACTTAAGGATTCTTAAGGTGGTGAAGCTGCTCACCAGGACATCAGAACATATCAGGAGACTTTGATGTCATAGAGGTCTCCCATGCAAGGGATGTTGGCACCCTCCTGCCAGTAGAGGAAGTGCAGGATTTCAGTGCTGGTCCATAGTGGCAGGTTAATCCACTTTAGGAGATACTTGATTTCACCATCTGTTTTCTTGGGAGGTGTTTCAGGGACTGCTGAGCCTCTCAGGATCCAGGGGATGAGGAAGGTGTTTACAGTCTCAATCTTCTAACAGGGAGCCAAGAGGGAGAAGTAGAGTTTGTTAACATCCTGCACAATCCCATGGATGGTCTCTTTTAGCATCTGTCTCACCCAGTGGCTGGTGGGTGTGCCCAGATGGAGATAGCTGTCACTCTCCTTCAGGGGCTGCATCAGTTCACCCTGGATCTTGATGGTGGTGGGAAGGATGGTGTTTCTTTTCCTGTACTCAGTATGTAGGGAGGCACATTTAGAAACACTTAAGTGGAACTCCAGCCACCCAACTGGCTCAGACCTGATGTCCAACATCCTCTGGAATTGGTCAGGCTCACTGGTGAGAAGGACTAGGTTGGCTGCTTAGGAATAGATATTCAGCTTACGTCTGTAGAGGTTGAAACTTCCTGGGACCTCCACAACTGCCCTGAGGAGGGTTTCCAAGGCCAGGTTACAGATGATCAGGATGAATGAGAAGGGTTTCTTCACCACAGTCCAGATTGGAATGTCCTGGGTTTTGCCCTCTGATGACTGCATGATGATAGTGCAGCTGTTGCAGAGCTCCTGGAATAGTTGGATGAATTGGTCTGGCATCCCGGGTTCTCAGAGAGTGCTGAATATGTGCTGGTGGGGTATGGAACCAAAGGCATTGGAGAGGTCCAGCCAGGCCACTATGTACTGTGGTCTTACTCTCCAGGTGTTATCCAGGGCTATCTTGAGTATGAAATGGTGTTCATAGCAGCCCTCATTGCACAGGAAGCCTTTCACTGTTCAATGGATCTACTAAAGATGCAAAGGTGTACTGAAGGCATAATGAAAATCATTTATCTATACTCCTGCAGGATCAAAGTCCAATTGTGACTTAAGGTATGGTGTTGTATTGAATATTTTATTCTCTGTGGCCCTGTATGTTGTATAATTATAAGTGCTTATTTAAAGTGGGTTTAAAACTCTTGTCAGTCTCATCTTGCAGCTTTTCATACTTGCTTAATACAGATTTAAATGACAAAACAAGGCAATGAAAAATCAAGCACTTCAATTTTTTTTCCTTGGGTCTAATACAGTTACTAGAAGCTGATATATAAAACTACTCAGGAAGCTACATGCTTTGCACCACAAGTTTTATTAGCTCTACCAAACCCACAAATGAATGTCAACTATTAGCACTCTTATCAACTCACTGTTTGGTCTTGTAACACCTTTGAGAACTTGCATAGAGTTCAAAAAAGGTCCCAAGATTCGCTTGTGGGAGTGGATTGGGATACAGGCAGTATTTATAACATTGATTTTTCAAGGAGTTTTAAGTACAATAAAAGGCTCTACAGACTTCACAAGTGTGATCAAAATGCTTAATTAAAAGCTTAACTAAAAAGCTTAACAGAAGCCTCCTGCCAGAAGAGCTGTATCCACAAAGAGGGTTTTACTGGTATAGATATGTTAGCTACAGGGTGTAATCTTTTCACACCCTCTCCCAATATAGCTGTGTTGGCAGAACTTCATGAGGACAGGCCTAAGCTAACACTGCCTGTCTATTGGCAGAACTGCTTTCTGTTCTCTCTGTTGCCCTTCATGATATAAACTTGTTCTTGGCATACCTGTCTTGCCCTTGCTTTGTCCCAATATGCCCCCTCCCTCAATGTCAGAGTTTGTGATCGTTGGGAATTGTAGACGTCTTCCTCAGTTTCTGAACTGGAGGTATTTTATTTCCGCTAAATCTGGGGCCTTCAGAAACGCTTTAGCATCACCAGACCTTTTTTAGGGCATAAAAAGACTTGATTAGATTTTCACACAATGGGAGGAGCGGTAGCTTAATATGCTATTCAACATAAGCCAAGGAGATCTGATCCTTGGATAGCTATTCTCTGTTTTCTTTAAATATGCTCTGCAGTTTCATTAAAATAAATTATTCCTCCCTCTCATCCTCAAAATTGTAACCTCATTTGACAAGTACAAGGTTGCTACCACATTCTGTATGCGGGGGTTGACATTTCTGTGGCGGTGGGGTGATCCCTTTATGGACAGTCTATGAAGCATTTTTAGATTCTTCTGGATGACAGCTGCATAAATATAACAGCATTATTCAAATGATCAATAGGCTTCAAGAAAATGTGATGCTGATTAGATCAGAGGGGAGCATAACCACTGCAGGACAAGTTATAGTAGTGGGTAGCACACAAAAAAGAGGAGACTGTATCTTCAGGAAGAAGAAATATACAGCACGATACCAAGCAGTTGGAAAACTGTCTAGAAAGCAATGAATGAAAAGAACATCTGAGGTGACAGTAGATAACAGACTAAATCTGAGTTTGCTCCTTGATGATATTAAGGGGAAAAAGCTAGCCCTATTCCTGGATGTATGTTCAAAGGGATCTCATTTACAATAAGGGAAGTGATAATGTCACTCTCCACAACCCTGGTGTGAGCCTATCTCTAATATTACATGGTATTTTAGTTCCTATAATTCAAGAAAGATATTGCAGCAATGAAGGGGAATACTAAGAAGGATGACAAAAATGACACAATGATGGGAGGATAAGGAGGAGACATTTAAAGAGTTCAGTTTGTATGGAATGAATAAAAGATGACTACTTTGGGGTAGATATGATGGTAGTGCCTGAGGAAGTGAGAGACAGGGAAAGATTTTAATTCACTTTATCATTACTTGGTAAGAAAAGAGGTAATTATAGCCTAAATATGAAGATGGGAAAAAGTCTCTTGAATATATACAGTGTGACTGGGTGAGGGAGTGGATATTTCATTGCATATAGGAGGTTAACAAGCCTTGTGTGACTCCAAACTGTGGTACATGAAGGCTCCCTGCAACCCAAATCACTAAGGGGCATGGGCCACTGTGGGAAAGCCAGGGTAAGAATGCTATCAGTATATTTTTTTAGCCCAGTGGTGCCCAACCTTTGCACCCTGCAGGTCAAATAAGTGGTGCAGGGCTAGTCTGTGGGTTGGATTGGACCCTGCACTCCAGGATCAGGACTGGATACCTGGATATGGAGCACAGTGCCCCTGCCCAACACCATACTCTGGGATTCAGCCCTGAGACCAGGTTCTATCTCTGCCCGTCCCTGCATGTGGGGATTAAGTTCCAGGGCCCCGCACTGCCTCTGCCTATCTCTGCATGTGGGGATTGGGCTGTGAGGCCCCATGCCACCCTGCACGCCAGATCTAGCATGCAGGGCCTTAGTCCAAGGGGCTCTCCACAGACCTATGGGAATCCCTGTGGGATAGTTGACAAGCTGCCGGGTGCCGAGTCTGACCTGAGGGCTAAGGGTGGAGCACCCTTTGTCTTGCACCAGTGTGGTAGTATACTCCCTATATGGGAGGTCTTTGTAGTCCTGAGCAGTAGGATGATTGCAGCTCTATGATCTTTTTCCTAATAGGATCCTGTGGAGCTTGCCAGCTTGCCAACTCTATTATTCAAGCAGTGTACTGAAATTAGCAATTAGCTCTCAGACAAGAAAATAAATTAATCAGCATAGATGGACATCATAGGATGATATCATGTGCTAAAGGATTTCAAGTCTATATTAAGTCAGCTGTAAAACACTGCAACCCAAACCATTTTATTTTTAATTTTTGCTACAATTTAATGTTTAAATGAAAGAGTAAAATCAAAATGTATCTTAAACACTTGTATTCCACACAGGGGGTTCTGCTTCATCTCATTTTACTTTCCACTTTATCATAGCCTCCCCTGTTGACCACCTTCTTTCTGTTTGTTCTTTTTTTCAGACATTAAGCTTTTATTCTGATGTTCTGGTATATATTTCTTGGATTATTTGGCACTGTGTTTTCTCTGGGGCTGCCTTTCTTTGGCTAGCTTTCCTTTAAATCTCAGCAAGTCTCTTTTACAACTTTTTGAAATTGGTGATCAGGCCAAAATGTTCTTTGATTTTGGTTTCTGTGAATTTTTTTTCCTTTATAGATTTCTTTTTTCCTGGTCATTTTAGTACCAAACTTCAAACCATGAAGTGAAATTCCAATCAGAAACATGGGTCAAATTCAGAAGACTCCTGTTCTAATATGATAAAACACTTACCACTTTCTGTCTGTCCGTAACACACTGGGCCAACTGCACATGCAGCCCTATTCCTGGAGCCTTAGGACAGACAGGTGGAGGTGGAGGTGGGGGTTGAGGCAGGCAGGTCCAAGTTGTGCGGGGGGTATGGCTTGCCACCACAGGGGGCATGGCTTGTGACTGTGGTGGGGGCATGGTGCATAGGCATGCAGGAGGGGGTGTGGCGCACCGCCACAGGGTGCTACAAGGGAAGCAGACAGGGGGATACGGGCAGCATCCCCCTGGACCACTCCCTGTGTGGCACCCTATGGCCATGCCCCCCATGCCATGCCCCTCCATGCCAGGAGCAGCAAAACATGGGAGGAGTGTGGCGTGTGGCTGCAGGGTACAGCGTGGGGAACGCACCCTGCCCTGTGGCCATGTGCTGCAGTTGGTAGGCACTGCCCACGTACCCCTGCCTGCTCCTCTGAGGGCTGCCTGTGGCTCCGTCCCCCCCCCCCCCCGCCCTTCATGGCCTGTGACTGGTGGGTGTTCCCCTTGTGGGGGGGAGCTGGCATGTGGCCACAGGGTGCCACGCAGGGAGTGAGAGTGGGGGGCGCATCCCACCCCGCATGCTACAGGTAGCGATGCGTCCTGCACTTCACTTGCCCCTTCCCTATATGGCACCCTGTGGCTATGCACCCTGCCCCACTGTGCAACCCACCACCCACAGCCAGGGGGTGCTCCCAGCATGGGGGAGGTGGGGCATCTGGCTGTAGGGTGCTGCGAGGAGAGCGGGCAGTGGGGTATGGGCAGTGCCCACTGGCTGCGGCACATGGTGCACTCCCCTGCCTACCCCCTGTATGGCACCCTGCAGCCCTGCCCCACCCCACCCCACGCAGGGAGCGCCTGCCCAGGTGCATGGCCACAGAGTGCAGTGCAGAAAGCCAGCATGGGGAGCATGCCCTGTGCAGGGGGGGTACCTGGCGCATGGCCACAGTGTGCCACCAGGGCAGTGGGCAGAGGGGCATGGGTAGGACACACCAAATGCAACATGTGGCCATGGGGCAGTGTGCATCCTCCGTGTGGCACCCTGCTTCTACACACCACACCACTCCCTGCACCAGGAGCACCCTATGGCTGTGAATGGTGGGATGGGGTATGTAGGTGGCTGGCTGGCTGGCTGGGTGTGTGTGTGGCATGTGGCTGGGTGGGTGTGGCATGTGGCTGGGTGTGGGTGTGTGTGGTGGGAGGCTGGGTGGGTGTGGCATGTGTGTGGCATGTGG
>NW_005842743.1:145151-152669 GCF_000455745.1 Alligator sinensis
GTGTGTGTGTCGCATGTGGCTGCGAGGGTGGGTGTGGCATCTGGCTGGGTCTGTGTGTGGCATGTGGCTTGGTGGGTGGTTGTGTTTGTGTGGCATGTGGCATGTGACTGGGAGTGTGTGGCATGTGGTTGGCTCTGTGTGTGTGGCATAAGGCTGGCTGGGTGTGTGGCATGTGGCACATGGCTGGGTGTGTGTGTGTGGTGCGTGGTTGGATTGGTATGTGGCATGTGATTGGGTATGTGTAGGTGGGTGTGTGTCAGGTGTGTGGGGGGGCACACAGGGATGGACACAGAGTGGGGGTGGGTGGGGGTTGCGTGCAGCTGGATACATAGCAGCAGCAGTGCAGGGCAGTGGTTGGTAGTGCTCCATCTCTGCCGCCTGCCCGTCATTCTTGACAGACATTTTGCTAGTATATATAATATAACACCTAATATATTGCATATTCAATAGTAAAGGTCCCCAATCCTCCAAACTGCTTTGCATGGGCATAGAGTTCCACCCATAAGAAACATTTTCTGGATTGGGTTCTTTGAATTACATAGGGATAAATGCTGAATGACTTATAGTATGGAATTTATGCTACTTTATTATGCTACTTATGGAATTTAGGCTACTTTATTACTGATTCTGTAATGAGCTCCACATAGATGTACCCATCTGAAGCTAATCACAGGTTGGTATTTACATGACTGGGGAGCATCTTCTGCAGTGAAGATCTAGAAAAAGATGCAAGGTTGCTGGACTTCACATATTCCTCCATGCTTTTCTTTTTAGTTATATTTCTTGGTATCATTCTCTTTTTCCCTAACCCCTGACACTTTAGTTTTTGGCCCTTGGGAGACCAAGTGTTCTAAATTCAGAGGATAAGTACAAGTTAGGATATGTAACTTACATATTAGGAAATAAGTGTGAATGTATGTAAACAAGCAATCTAAGACAAGCAGAAGGTAAAGAATGGGAGAAAGAAAAGAGTCAGAAGTGCCTTAAACATATCAGATTCTAATAATGAATATTCCACAAATCCTAATACTTTCTACTCAAAATCCTGGCCATCAGATAGGCTGAATGGAACTACTTCACTAAAAAGTGCTGCTTCTTCTGATTTTCTTTCACTCCCAAACTCTCTGTTCTGTTTTTTTCCCTCTCAGAGGAACTTCAGTCTCGCAGTTCTGGGAGCTGCTCCCATAAATATAGGCAAAAAAGTATCACTAACTCTAAAGTAGACATTGTATATATGAGTATTTTCTTTATTTTAGTTGGTCAGCATATTGTGCATTCTACAAACCAGGGGTTCATGAGTTCTTTTGCCTGGTTTATTGAATTAGCGTTACTAATATGGCATGTGCAGTCTCTACATGCCATACTTACTCAAATATAAGACAACCCCGAATATAAGATAACATCCCAATAATTAGTATATGGAATATTTATGCATTTGTTAATTTTCCAGGTATAAAGTTGAAGTATCAGAGGGTTGTCTTGATTCCCCTCCCCATCCCACCCCACCCCATCCCACCCCAACTGCTATAGCAGAGAAAGCAGTGGCTGGGGAGGGGTTGGTCAGGTGGCCCTTGTTGTCTGCTCCACCCACTTCCTTCCCCTGCAGCTTTTCTGCCCCACTCCCACTTGCACCCACCCACCCCAGATCCCCATAGCCTCTGTTCTTCCCACAACTCCCCTAGTCTCTGCCTTTCCCCCACTCCCCCCTCCCCTTACTGCCAGATGCTACTCAGGCTGCTCCATCCCAGAACACAGCACATGGAAGCTCATCCCTTATCTGGCCATGCAGCAGTGTTGGTGCTGCAATTGGCCACACAGGGGAAGAAGTTTCCATGTGCTCCATGCCTGGGAGAGACCCCAGCCCAAATCAGAGCTGAGATGCATCTGACAGTAAGGGGAGGGAAGTGGGGGATGGGGTGGGGGGGAGGGGAGGGGAAAAAGCTATAGAAGGGAATTGGAGGTGGGCCTTTCAGTATGCCTTTGGGAAATGTGGGCCTAGGCCCACCAAGTAAAACTATGGGGGCCACTAAGGGCATATCATTGATATCCTGAGACAAATAAAAACTTAACAGGAATGGGAGTGAGGGTCATAGGTTCATAATAAGTGCACTGATAGGGGACACTGAAAAGAGCACATCATACCTAGGCCCCTGAATAAGTCCAAGGAGCTAGTGGACACTGCCCAATGAAACTCTGCCTAAAGATGTGAATGGATAAGGGACAGAAAAGTGGTCCCACAGTCCTCAGAGATCCTCCTGGCCAGAATCTCCTCACTGGTCAGATCATGAGTTTAGTTGGCCAGGACCAGGAGGAGGTTGAACGAGAGGTCCTGGGATGTGGTGGGGCTGTGGATGGGAATTCCGTAAATGAAAAGATGCAGGGAATAGTGCAGCCACAAACTCAGCAGGAGATTCTGGAAGAGGTGATGAAGGGGCTCTGGCCTGGCGCACACCAGTTAGGCATGTGAGGTGGAGGCAGGAGGCTGCTGTCGGTGTGAGTTTGTCCCAGACCCAGGCTCAGAGCTAGAGTCAGAGCCACAGCAGTAGTCTGCTCCCCACCTCTGCTTCATACATGACTATAAGATGAGGAGTGTTGCCCCCATGCTGATTGGGGGAATAATGTACTATATTCAAGTAAATACGGTATTTGGAATGTTAAGGTATGTTCAGCCTCATTGCTCTTATATCTGCATAGATTGCAGTATTTGATATAAATGTAATGTTGATATATCTTTATTATAGCCAAGTCTGTTTTAATGAGACAAAGATTAACTTAAGTGGCCCTCGCCTATACACACTTAGAAGAGGTAATTACTGAGAAATAACATTTGACTTGGTTCATCTACTTGTCTCCCTGTCTCCTTTAGGATTGTGCCCTGACGCACAGGAGTCAATGGTGAATTTATATTGTAAAAGGAAAACCTCTAGCATGAGTAATGCCTAGAAAGAGGGAGAACATCTCTCACTGAGGGGGAAATTAGGAGAGAGACAGTACATTGGATTAGCACATTTTCATGTCTGAAAGTATGCACATATGCTCCTGGTCTTCATAAGGTCAGAGAAATCTTGTACTCTGGAAAATATATGCTGTTAGGGGGCAAGAAGTTGCTGGCACAGTGTGAGGTATGTGAATAGCTAGAGAAGAAAATTTACTTAAGCCTTATTCAAGAGCACAGATTATTGTTTAGTTTCCATGGGTATAAGGGAGGCTGAAGTTCTTCAGCACTGAGTCTGAATAAAGAAGCTGCCAGGAGAAATTGCAGGAGATAGAAGCTAATTTTTACCCTATTGAAGCTGGCTAGCGACTGCATCTTTGGATTTAAGGTGCAGGGTATGAACAGGTTATTGTTCTGATATTTTCCTTTGTTTGTTTACTCTTATTTGGTGTGCGTAGACGAAACGGGGACCCTAAATTGAAGAGGTGGGTTTTAAAAAACACCGCTTCAATTTAGGGCTGATTAACGCCCTGTGTCATGCACATACTCCGCTGACTTACCTGCCTCTCTGGCAGGGAGGGGAGGGGGAGCTGCCAGCAGGCGGAACAGTTCCTGGGCTGCGGGGAGGGGGACTGGTGCTTCCTTCCGTGGCAGAGGCACCCCCCTTCCCCCAGGTGGCACCCACTCGCTCAGGCGGTCCTGGGGGGCACTGTGGCTGCAGAGGGAAACACTGAACCCTCACACAGCTCAGGCAGGCAGGCTCCAGGGAAGGGTGGGGGGGAAGGAATGGGACATCAGGCTCACTGCTTTTCTTGGGCAGAGCCTGCTTTCTCAGGCTGCTGCCAGGCTGCCTCCAGGGCTTCCTGCAGAGCCCCTGAATTTCACGGAGCCTGGTGCTTTACTCCATGGTTGTAGGAGCAGCAAACTAAAAGTCCTCGAAGGAACTTTAGTTTGCTGCACCCCAAGCCATTTAAGGTGTATTACACCTCCGAATTTCATACAGCGGCTGGAATTAATGCGCATTATGACCCCCCAAGGTGTGCAAACACCAACACCATTAAAGTGGTGGAAAAGCATGTAGCCCACTTACAAGTGTCGTGCACACACACTTCTGGTTTCATCGACACACGGCCATTATTATCTGTCTGTATCTCAACATATTGTTACTGATTTCTTGTTCTTGTTTTTTTTTTTTATAATAAATCCTTTTTGATATATATATTTTTTACAAACCACTTGATATTAGTGATGCTTATGATTCCAGAGTATCTGACCATTCAGGTTTGCCCATCCTATGGAAAGGGAGATCCTTCTTTTCTGAGTGCAAGGGATAAAGGGGTGATTCTTCTGGCTGGCAAAATCCCCTTGGGTTGGCAAGGTCTGAGCGAGATAGGTAGGGCTGAGGCACCAGAGGCCAAGAAGCTGACCTATAGCACAAGTCAGCACAACTCAGCTGGTTCTCAGTCATCAATCTGTAACAAGGGGCTTCTTGTTAAGGGGCTTCCTTCTAAGTATTGGCAGAGACTTAGCACACTCATTGCATGGGTGTGGCAAGGCTCAGAGCAAGCCAGAAAATTGAAATGGCTTTCTGTAGGAGAAACTTACAAACTACACCTGCATATCAATTGAGCTAAATGTCACTAAAGGAAACAAAAGAACTAAAATATCCACTCCCAGTGGCTTTTGATCCTCACTACCTCACATTGCATTTTTATATTTAATCTGTCTCATCTTTACCCTGGCATTCTGTATTCTGTATTTTATTCCTTTTAACTTTTAACAAATGTATTTTTCTTTAAAGTCATACCTTGTATTACTAGAACTATTACTATAAGAATGCACTGGAATAGTAATCACTGGAATTGCGTTACTGTATTGGGACTGGTTTTGAATGAATGGGAGTGAATCTGAGTAGGTGATTAAGTAACAGGCAGAGCCAGCTGTGGTTACAAGTTAACAAGTGGCAATTAACACCTCCTACTGCGGGCTGATCAATGTCATTGCCTGGAACTCTACTGTACGTGCAACAAGGTATTCAGTTTAAGTTAATCAACCCTGGAGAACGGTTCCTGAGACTAGATGTCCCCCAAAGGACAGCTTCTGTAACCCTTAACAATACCACTGTTAAATTAATCTAAATCACAAACTGACTCCCGAAACTGCATGTGCAGGCAGAGACCCCTGTGACTGACAGCTGTCCCACCCACATGGGATAGCAACCTCCAGATTGGGCAGCCAAGATGATGCTAGGGGATCACACAAGTCTGCCAGAAAGGGATAAAAGGCAGTGAAGCATTACCCTCAGCGGTGCCGCCTTCAACCTGATCAGCACCCTACCTGTTTAGCCAGAAGGACCAGCCACAACCCCCTTCTAGAAACCTTGGAAGAAACCTTGACTGGTCATTGATGTCAGGCTCCAATGCCTAGGATACCTATTATTAGGATAGGTATACCTGACACCGGTACGGTGCTGTATTGCAACGTGTGTGTGGGGGGTGCATTTAAAGAGACAGTGCCCCTTATAATCCAAGGGTTTGCATTTATGACTTGTGACTTCATTAACTTTGCAGTCTGTTCATTAAACTAGAATTTATTATGATCCCATGAGTTAGTCCTTGTAGCCAGCTAAGCAGTAGATGCAAGACATGGGTTTGGGGCAGAAGGGCACCCTAAAGGTGTGGAAACACTCTGGAAGTGCATCTCAAAGGCACACCCAATCTCCATCCATGGCCAGGGTGTATCACAGCATTCTTTTGGCCTAGCTTTCCTTTGCACTTTTATTCCTTAGGAGTAGCATCTCCTCACGCTAGGTTGTGAAAGCTAAAACTCAGTTTGAATTCAGCCTAGCAAATCTCAGAAATATACACATAATCTAAGCCCCTGTGAATCTAAGTTTTGTTAAACTCAGATTCCAAACTGCTGCATCCAGAATTGCTTTGTTGATCAACAAACTTTACCACTTAGACCTAAATTTTATTTAAGTAAAAGCTCAAACCAAATTTCAGTGGTTTGGATCTGTGTTTAGAATGTGCCTTCCAGCATTCTGTATGAGGAGTTTCATTTTCATTTTCAAAATAATAGTCTTGCTTCTTTGCTGCTGTTTAATGTGAAATAGACCTTTAACTGGTGCTTGGGTCAGGTTGTCAGAAAATGGAAATGTTGTTCTTTTGATTTGTAATCTTTTGGTAAGGGTGGCAGGTGAGAAGGTGAACCATGTCTCAGACCTTAGCAAACCTACTAGGCAAGTTGATAAATAATGAGAAAAATGTGTTTCTTGAAACCTGAGTTCTGACTCAAGTCTCTTTGAGAGATGATGATAATGTTCAACTCCCACTTAAGGTGGCATCCTGCAGGAGCAAGTCCAGAATTACAAGTTAAAAGAAAGTCCACATTTCTTATCTATTTTACCTTAATTCATGTGTCTATTAAATTGTCTCCTTTCCTGCCTTTTTGTGGGACAAATGGAGGATGTGAAATCAGCTACAGAATTGGGAACTTCTGACTGTCACAATCAACATCAAGACTCTCACTCAGTTGGTTGAATGCCCTTCCTCTGCCAAAGCCATCCTCTGCTTCTGTTTCCAGATGGGAGATTGCAGCACTCGACCACAGGGTGACAAAAGTGTTAGGAGTACCACTTCCATGACATACTTCCCCTGATGCTGCAGAAGCTCCTGCAGAATCTGGGACTGCTGATTTATGTAGTTTGTCTGTACAACAACCCAGGGGTGTTATTGGTGCTGGTGTAAATATACTTGAGTTAGCTTTACTTTAGCTAATTTTTATATAAGTAACAGAAGCAGGACCAGCATGAGCTCCAGCACAAGGCTACACAAACCCATCCAGAACCCTGTGCAACAACTTGGTAGTTTAAGACTGTGGTATCAAAGCTATGTTGGTAGTGTTTGAAGGTAGCTATGTTATGTCTACAGATAGGGTCTACACCTCCAGTGCAGACATAATCATAGAGGAGACAGAAGAGGCTGATTAGGAATAGCAAACCCATACACTTTTCCTATTCCAAGTCAAGACAAAGGGAAGCTAACACAAACTATTTATTAGGAAATGTCCTTTTTAAGTTATGGGATACAGGGAAGGAAAAACTTTGGGAGAGTGCTTAAAAGCGAGGTTCTATTGGAGCCAACCTGCTCAGAGACTGAGGACAGCTGGAGCAGTACTGTGGACTTCAGAGGATCTCTGAAAGTTGGATCCACATCCCTGGATATTTCCTGGGGATCTGTGTGGTGGGGCTCTGGTTCCTTCAGTGGCTCTGGTTCCTTCAACCTGAATTCATGGGAAAATCAGAAAGCTAAATCTCATTGAGTTTCCCCTTCCTTATATGAATGGTTTCTAGATACTGGAGCCCAGTATTTGACTTTTAGTCCCTTGCATTTAATATTTTATAGCCAATATGATAAAATATTAAGAATGTAAAATCAAGCACCCTGAAAGTACAACATTCTGGAATTACTGTTGATCATGCCTTATTCAGTACACAGGACAGACCCACTCTAGAGAATGAATCATGGTTGTGTAGTGAAGACCAGTTTCTTCTTTGGTTGCAAATGTTGGAATGTGTGTAG
>NW_005842743.1:152700-194062 GCF_000455745.1 Alligator sinensis
ATAGCAGGAAGAGAGAGAAAAAAAAATCTCAATATTAAAGCAGTTGAATGTTGCCCTAGGAAACTAAATTCCATCCCTACTTCTGCAGTGGTGATGTTTATCATTTTACTTTAACCAAACTTTTCACAGATAGGCAATAATTGTGTGTACTTCATTTTCTGGGACTCTAGGGTGTTACTTGCAGAAGTGTTGAGTAATTGTAACTATAAGCGAAGTAAATGGAAGCTATGCTTGGAACATATGAAGTACCAGATAAGTGAAAGATCAGGTCCTGGGTATGTCAGGCACCTAATGTGAGTTCGATACTTTGCATTTTCATCCCCTTTTGTCTAAATTCATCACTGAAAAATTGGGATAATACTATCCCTCTCAGCTTTCACGGGTGTTGTGAAAATGAGTTAGTTAATAAACATGAAGCACTCAGACACTACAGTGATAAGTGTCATACAAAGGTCCTGGAGGAAATTAATAATACTTTATTCAGAGCAGGTTTCAAGTAGTATGCAGTAAATAAGGCATGGAACTACACACTGAACAAAGATGAAGGCTAAGAATTGAACAGCTGCATATTAATTGAGCACTGTTCAACCATTGCAGTAAATGATGCTGAGGTCCTATGGAGAAAAAAAGTACTTGTGATCATGTAATTGAGGACTGTATTTTAAGGTATAAGGATAAGAGGGTCAAATTGAAGTTGTATGGACATCCTAATTTGGCATTTCTCAACTTCTGAGTGCTTGCTTTGCAACATGAGTAATACACATGTGATTCTATAAAATTTATTAGGCTTCTCTTAAAAAAAAAAATCAATGAGGAGAGAAAAAAAAGCTACTGAAATTACACTATGTAGCATCACAGTGATGAATCAGTAACAGGGTTGGAACCTTATCTCTACCACACAGACTTTTATGATTTGGGAAGAACGGTGAGATACTTTGCCAGTGGATTCCATAATTACCCTATTTTCCACAGATACCCTATACCACACACATGGTTTTAGAAGGCAGAAGTCAGAATTTTTTTTTCTCAAGTCATACCCAAGAATTGACCACTTTTAGCCAAGTCACCTAGGCCAATGGCTCCACCAAGCACAAGCTACAGTATTTACCCTGTCATAGCCCCTAATGAATAGGTAGACGCTTCTCAGGCAAAAGCTACTGCCAATTCTATAGTGACTGTGACAGGGTTAACACTGGATTCTGTCCTATTGCTTGCTGGGCCAGAGAGAAGTGGCAACCATTTTGGCAGTTATGATAGTATCTCCATGCTTCTATTTCAGCTAAATAAAAACTTCCCCACTTAAGACACACAACCCATGTTTTGAGGGCTGAATTTTGGGAAATAGGTATGTGTGGTATGTGAGTCAATATGGTATCTGTTGACAGTAGAGGAGCAGTGAGACTTAGGAATCTTGAGGCCCATTTCCCACAGTGGATGGGAGCATACGGCTACAAACAGACATCTTTTTGTGGTGGAATCAGGTTTACTGGAATGTTTCCCAGAACAGCTAATCCAAACAATTGCTATTCCTGGAGCTTCAAGGGCCCAATTTCTGTGGGATAATGGCCTCAGGTGCCTGGCCCTGACTCAGGGCCACCTTGGGGAACCCCATTTGTTCCTCACTCTGTACTTGCAGACATGTGCCCCAGGAATTCCCCTGTAGGGGATTCCAGAGTGCATATTTTGCGTTGCAGAGCAAGGCAACCCAGTGAACCATGTGTCCATATCTGCGAGTAGGGAGCCCCATAGGGTTTCCTTGCTCTGCAGCATGAAATGCACACTCTGAGATCCTCTGCAGAGGAATAGCCTGGTCACGCATCTGCAAGCATGGAGATGGGAACACATGGGTTCTCTGGGATGGCCCCAAGTCAAAGCCAAGCACCTAGGGCTATTCTCCCATAGGACCAGGCTGCTGAAGGCCTGGGAGCACTTGCTCGGGGCATCTGGAAAACATGGTCAGACCCAGGCTACCTGGCACTTTGTGCCATTAATGATCCACTACAAAAAGGCAGCATAAACTATTACTAAGAATCATTTCACCACCATTTTGGAGCATCTAGACTATGACAAAACATCTGCTTGATCAGGTTTTGTGCCACCTAAAAGACACACTCTTTATTTTTTTATATATCTTTCATAATGTCCCCATTACCTTTAAACAGCCTGTTGTAGTCCTGATTTTTCCTATCTGTGCACCCAAATACAGTTTTCAGTTCCAGGCTTTTCATTCCAATCTCCTTGCTCAGACAATCCTAATTTTCCCCATAACCCTAAATACTAGCTTCATACTCCCTGCTTTTTATCCTTTTCAGCCATAGCTCCATGGCACGCCCAGTTCTAGTGACCAAAATAGGACATGAGTATTATTATTATTTAACACTGGACACAAAGTAAATGAAATGCCCTGAGGTTTTTGGCAGATATTTCTTTATGGAAAACTCATATATGATTCAGGTTTTGTCCAAAGACATATGCTTTTAATTAAATACAAATTATTGGTAGAGGTTATTCTCTACTATAGGAAATGATATATTATTTTATGACAAGTACATGAAATTCTAAAGCAGTAATGAGATGAATGAAGACAAAATGTTACTATATAAGACTTTCTTCTATTTTCATATTCGAAATATAATCTGTTATAAATCATATATTACACCAGTGTTTCTTGTCACCAGGAAACGCTGCAATTAACAGCGGTATGAATAATTAAGGGCCATTTCACAAAGGTGAAAGGTAAGGCTACAATCTGCATATTAGCTACTGTTGAAATTTTGTTTTTATAATTTAATAATTCAAGTGATCAATTATATTATGAGGAGGAACTGCTGAGTGAAAGCATTACTAGTTTTCAGTGCAATTTATGGCCTAAAGCTGGTTTTGACTATTTCACTAAACTTTGTGATGAGTCATTGCTTTTGCTGGAGATGAGTCATGCATCTGATGGCCAGTCATTGGCTGTGGTTTTGTAGGAAACTGACCACACTCCAGAGTTCCCAAACACTACTGAACAGTCTGAACAGCAAGATTCTTGGGGAGGGTCTGAAGCACCTTGCCTCTAGTATGTTCCCTTGACTCTTGTCCTCATGCTTCTGATAGAAGTATCTGGCTTCTAACCTTTGGTTTGTTACTGATTACAACTTCCAGCTCCTGATACCTGGACTAGTCCTGATTCTGGCTCTGGCCCTTGGCTAACCTCCTGAATCCTGATTTGTTCCCTGGTTGAGACCCTAACCAGTAGAGATAGCCATCCATATACTAATTTATGAAACCACTACATTCTATGAACTAACTGCAAGTTCTAATGGGCTAGGGACAGAAGTTATATGTAAACTGGTTTACATGATCAGAAACTGGTTTAAACCTGTAATAGAACAGAAGCTCAGTGCACATAAACCAGTTTCAAAATGGCTGAAACTGGTTTAAGATAAACCTGGTTAAATGTAGTATCAGACTTAACTAATTTGAGTCAAACCAGTTCATGAAACTTCTGTCCCAGATCCCTTCCTGGTTCAATTAAATCACAGTCCCCCAGCATGCTTTCCAGCCCTGTGCTGTGTTGTGCTGTCTGTTCCAGAGAGCAGGGCCAGTCCCTCTTCTCCCTAGCTGGAGCAGTGAGGGCTGGCTAACAAAGGGGTAGGGGTGGCCAGCTGGGGATGCAGCCCAGTCTGGGGGGTGGGGGGCGAGGATACTGCCTGCCCCCAGGCAAACCCCAACTGGGGTCTGAGGCCAGGGAGGGGTGTTTATACACTGATTCCCCCACTCAAACTTACTGCTGGCTGTGACTGGACTACAACTCCCAGAGGCACCTGAAAGCAGGAAGAAGAAGTGATAAGCAACCCTGCAGAATCCTGCTGCTGTACTTATGGACTACAAATCCCAGAGACCTCAGAGCTGCAGGAAGAGGAAGTGAACACACAGCCAAGGAACTGTGCTTTTGGCCTGAGTTATTGCAGTCATGTGGCTGCATTTCCTGAATCAAAGGTAAATGTCTGTTCACTTCTGTTTCAGTTTAATCTCTACATCTTAGACCAACCTGAAAACACTGAATTGATTCATCCTCAGGCTTTTTGATTATCTGTACTTAGCCATGGTGAACAGAAAGCAATTTGAGCTGATACATGTTTTACCTTTAGGATTATCTTGGAAAGAGATTGGATAGCAGCAAAACTAAACTAAGCACTCAGACCAGTAGGGTAGAACTAAGCTCAAGGTATCAATTTACCAGGAACCAGAAAGAGATCCTAATTTGCTTAAAGATTTACATAAAATCACATAGGTTATTCATTGGAGATCTAAGTGTTGTTTTTCCCCCCAAAGCTTTATTTTTCTTTTTAATGTTTTTGTTTGTTTTTAATATACTATGCTGTTTTTTGAAAGCATACTACATTACCCTTCACCCATCTTCACATTTTAAAATCTCACTTTTTCCTACAAACCTTATTTACAGACATTTCTACCATGTGTGGTCCTCCTCTTCCTACTCCTTCTCTGTGCCCCACACCCCCAAGCTGCAAAACTTCCTCATGTCCAGTTCCCAGCAATTCTTGCCTTTTTAAAGCTGGTTATCAGTAAAATAGCTAAGGATGGTCACATTCAGGTTGTCTTAAGTTTGAGTGAACATTGCACTGAGATGAATAGGTAGAATTAATGTGTCTCAGAGTTATGTTAAAGATTTAGCAGTTTAGGAAGAGAGCATCAGTCTGCATTGAGAATGTTTTCATCAGAAGTATATGTGTTGGTAATCACTTGAAAGCTTTTTTTTAAATTCTGATTTTGCTGAATTCAGTGAAAGCCTTACTATCAACATAAATGATGCTGTGCTTTCACTCCCTGAATAGGTAGGAAAAATCCTCTAAATGTTCTGATGGGTGCTAGAGAAGACAGAGAGATGGATGATGGGGACTTGATGTAGTATACAGAATAGACTTGGTAATAGGAAAAGAAAAAGGGGAAAGGAGACTGAATGGTAGGGCTTAGCAGGAAGAGGGTGGAGTGGAGACCATTTCTTCAAGATCGCCAGTCTACTACTTGAAGTTTTAATGAGGGCCAGGTGATCTACAGGTTCTTCAGGAGGGTTGTTTTCTCATAGAAGACAAATTATGGGAAAAACAAACTGCACCTACTTGGTTTATGCATGATTGTCTAATGGTACCATCCTTCCAGATAGATTTCTCATTTAATTTTTACTTGGACCTTGCAAAAAATCAATATAGGCTTTGCACATTGCAGGCCAGGGCCTTCATGGCACAGAAGATAAGCTCATGTTTTGAGCATTGTTTAGGAAATGAATGTACTAGGACTAATACAGTATCAAATATTCCAAATCTAGAAATCAGTCAGGTACTGTATTATTGTATCACATAATGTATCTTGGATAAATAATTTAAAATGCAACATGTAGCATTGTAGAATGCATGGTTTGTACATTGGCAGACAAGGTTCTTTGGATAAATCTGATATCTTTTATTAGACCAACTCAAATAGTTGTAAAAATTCTTCTTTGCAAGATTTTGGGTATAAATACCCTTTGTGAGGCTGAGGAAGCATCTGCAGTTGGTGTGTGCTCTTCCTGGATGGAATAAATAGTAAAGAAGCCAGAGGCTGGTATGCATGCAAGAAAGGCAGTCAGTGAAGATGCAAATTGAGGAGTCAGTGGGTGAGAGACAGGTGGGGTGGGGGAGGGAAAGGGAATGAATGTAGCTGATAAATAGTGGAGAGGTACCAGGGTAGCCAGATGTTAGGCAGGTTATAATGTGTCATAAATCCAATGTCTATATTTAGTCCATGATTTTTTGGTATCCAGAAGGATGGTGAAGTGAAGTTCATAGATCCAACTGTGAAAGGTGTTTTGTAAGTTCCCTTTGAGGATTAGAACTGAGAGATTGGAGAGAGAGTTGTTTTCTTGTGAGACATGTGCCCCCACAGGTAATTGGGTATTCTTGTCTTTGATAGATTTCCGATATGCATTCATTCTGGTGTGAAGCTGTTGTTGGTCTCTCCTGAGTATTTGCCATCAGGGCATTTGGTGCACTGGCTGAGATGTATTACATTTCTGGAGGTGCAGGTTCATGATCCAGGAATGTTGATGGTTCCATTGTGGGGGGTAGTGGAGATGTGTTGGCAGGTTTTACATTTCTTGTCATGACATGGTCTAGATCCATTTGGTGTGTTTTGAGCCATAGGAAGGTTGCTTCTGGTGATGAGGTTAGCAAGCTTCAGTGCTTGTTTGAAGGCTAGAATGGGTGATTCTAGGAAGATTTCTTTAAGAATTGGGTCTTCTTTTGGTAAGTTGCAGTTGTTTGAGGATTTTGTGTATAGGCTCGAAGGAGAGGTGATATGTCATAACCAGTAGTGTGCGATTCATGGAGGTTTTCCTTCTGTACTACAGCAATTCTTCACATGGTATCTGGGTGGCTCTTTCAATAGTGTAATTTATCTCTCCAGAGGAGTTACCAAAAAGGTAAAAACCTTTTTGAGATTTGTGAAGTGGCAATCCCAGGTGTTTTTCTCCATGCAAATTCGATGGTATCTGAGGGCTTGGCTTGGTACATTACAGCTTTCTTGGTATGTTTAGGGTGATTGCTGATTCTGTGCAGATATGTATGTTGGTCTGTGGGTTCCTTTTCGCATATCGTGGTCTGTGCATTTTGTTTTGTTTTTTAATAATCATCAGTCATAATCCAGACTTGTTCGGTACATTTTTTGGTTTAGTAAAGATTAATGGGGACAAAAATACAACAATTTTGTTTTTGCATATGTGGTTCTATTAGTTGGGACACAGAACATGTTTACAGGCTGAAAATACAAGCAGGCATATGGTACAATTAAAGAGGATAGAATCTTCCCACCTCCTGGAAGATATGGCAAGCAGATGTGTTCCATTATGTTGCTGCAAAAAATGCTGCATTATTCTACGTTGCTGACCATTAGCCTGTGCTTTTGTAAAGAACAAGCAAGCAGACTGTTCCACAATTTGAAGTGTAAAAATTAAAGAACTGAAAAATTAGACAGTTTAACTTTTTTTCCTGTGT
Organism: Alligator sinensis; assembly: GCF_000455745.1. NCBI lineage: Eukaryota > Metazoa > Chordata > Crocodylia > Alligatoridae > Alligator > Alligator sinensis. Next base: position 159,735 of record NW_005842743.1, read on the forward strand.
GCTTGAACTGAGCTATATTTCACAGGAAAATGATAAAAAACTGTGAAGCAGATGTCATAGCTAGGGATAGGGGGAAACAGTAAGGACAACTATAAGATATCCAACTCTTGTCCTGCAGATGTCAAGTGAAAACAAAGTTGTTCAATTTTCAAAGCAAAAATAATGGCATGTTCTGAATAATTTATACAAGCTAGAAGAACAAAAAAGGAAGATCGTTTTGGTGCATTCCAAGCTTGTGATGATGGCAGTATTTGAAAGGGCTTAACATTGCCCTACCAATTAAATATATTAAATGTATATCGGTGGCCAACTTGAGCATTTGGCAGCATTACATTTGCCTTAGGTAAATAAGAATGTTTTGCAGTGAATTAAAAATGCAACACTGTTGCTAATAATCTTAGCTGCTTCCTATTGTAATTGATACAGGAAAACACAAAAGCTTGCAATAGATATAGATACATCTTAGGTAAAAATTGGCAAGCTCTTCAATGGGACTAATGAAGTAGTAGCCAATTATCAGTAATCAATGATTGTTTCAGGGTTTTTTACTTAGTCTTTCAGTGTTTTTTTTTTTATATTCAGGAGATTAAAACTACAATTATAAGAAAAGGTAGAGAAATTCACAAAAAAAAGGGCCAGTCCTAGTAATATGCAGTCATGTGAACTGTCTCATGAACTCAATAACCATACAGCTATATTGCATGTATCCAGGTTCTACAAATGTCCAGGAACAAGAACGTGATGTTCAGAGTGGTGGCACATGATAATAAAGTGAGATCTGTTGTTCCTTGAGACTGTTTTTCCCCCCACAAAAATGGATCACTTCATTATAAATAATTAGAATCATTTTCTCTTCTTCTACCATTTGAATTTAAATTTAAATGTTAGCTGCTCAAATATCCGCCCCCCCCAAATCATTGTGAATATATATTAAGATGTCCTATATTTACTAATGCCTTAAAGGTACAGATGCTAGTTTTTCAGTTAGCTACATTTAGCTATCCCAAAATGAAAATGCTGAAAATATCTGAACAACAAACAATTGATAAAAATTGTGCATATTCTTGGCTTTCCTCTTGGAAAACAATGTTCTAGAAAAGTCCTAGGTCTAAACAATTATTTCCTTGAAGTTGATTATGCTAGGGATTCTAAACAATTTGCCAAGTGTAGTGGTATCAGACATGTTTGACCTTATCAGAATTTACTCAGAATTTAGGGATAGTATTTGATGCTGTGTCTCACCTGAGTGATCTGTCAAAACTCCTTCAATGATAAGACTATAACCTTGCCAGAGGCTTAGGCATTAATGTCTAGACAGATTTGTGAGTTTTACAGCAATAGTTGACAATACTAAGAAGTTCTGGTGAAAAAAAAAAACTAAACATGCTGTCCAGAATATATCCTTCAGAAACATTTTGCTTCATCAGAACAGATGTGTTATAATTAATGTTGGATAGTTTTTCAGTAGCCTGGCAAACTATATGGAAATCTCACCCATGACTGCTAAAGCCATCTATGTATCAAAGTATGATAAAATGTTTTCACAGGAGGATGTTATCCAACAGATGGTGTGGTTTATGTGAACTAGCTCACGTGTTCTAGCATTAGTAAGGGATTTGAACAAGTGGATTGTGATCTCTCAAGGTCAAATTTGTCCAACTTAGTGTCAAGAAATTAGAGCCTTGGACAATAAATTTAATACTAAGAGATTTCAGAATATACCAAGGTGTTGGAAAACTGGCATTGTCATGGAGCCTGCCATTATTTTTGGCTTCTTTGGAAAAAAAAACCCTTTTTTGGCAGTGAGAAGGTAAAAGGCCTTCTTCCTCTAACTGAACTGTCACAGAGTGGCAGAAAGCAGTGCTATAAATCTTCTATAAATGACATTATTGTTCTTCGGACAGGTTGAGAGGAAGATAAAGATTTTGACAGGTAAGAAAACTGTTGGTGAAGGGTAAGTCAAAGGAGGCAGAGTGTTTGGAAGCCCTGTGTCAGTTAGAAGTAGATGACAGTATATACACCAGGAGTTAGGGTGTATTAGGTAGGTACTGTAGATCAAGCCAGATATATTCACTATGATGAGGTATTCAGGCAAGAGAAGACAAGGAAACAGTTACCTGGGGAGCTGACTACTTGCTACCCAGTCAGGTTGGAAGCTTTGCTAGAGCTGCAAGTAAAAGAGGGCTAGAGAAACAGGAAGTCATATGTTTGGAGGACAAGCTAGGTGGAGGGATGAGCTGGAAGGTACGTGAGTGTGGATCAGGTAGCTAAATTGCCACAGTGCTTGGGACTGACAATACATGGATTAATTAAAGTCAACCAGGAAGAAGCTTGGAAGCCACACACTAAGAGCCTGAAACTGATACGGGCTTCTATCCTTCTGCCTTTGTTGTGCACAAACTGAAAATGTCTTGGGGGATGTCAGTAAAGGGAAAAACAGGGAGGAGGAAAGGGATTCATAAGAAACCCCTTGAAATATACCAAAACATAAGATGTCCTCAACCCGCCCCTCCCCCACAGTTTTTTGTTTTTGTTTTTACTTGCTGCTATATAGGGCTGTGTGAAGCTGAACAGCTGGACATACCAGGACATCTGGCCAAGCTGCAGGATTATGGGAAGATGAGTTTACTAGTAGGGGTTTACTAGGCAGGGTATGAATGCTAAACCACAGGTCTAGTTGGGGGACAGTTGACAGGGCAGGGAGTATGAAACTATGGGGGTCCAGGGAGGTGGTTAAGGCCATGGGCGACTGGTGCCTCCCAAGTCTGGGGAGGGCACCAGATTACTGACCGGGGTGGGGGGTGGGGCCCAGGTACTGATTGCTGAGCCGGGAACCACCAGCAGTGAAACCAAAAGTGCACTTCTGCCGGCACTTCTGGTTCTGTGGTTGGTGCTTTCAGGGGGTGCACAGCCAATCTCAGGGGGTGCATGTGCCCCCACGTGCAGCTTCATGCCACGCTGTCCTGTGCACCCTGCACCACACCCTGGGGCCATTCCCCACACCACACCCCACAGCCGCGCACTAGCCTGCCCCCACGCAGCCGTTCACCATGCACCCTCATGTGTGGAGTGGGGAGTAGGGCAGGACCCAGAGTGGCAGCCGGGGGGCATGGGGGGAGCAGGGCAGGACCCAGAGCAGTTGCAGGAAGGGGTGGAGCAGGGCTGCAATATATCTTGTCATTTATGATGGGCATTTTGCTAGTAATATATAATATTATATATTATATGAAAGATATAAGAATAATGCTGAACACGTGAAACCATGTGTCCATAGCCAGGACAAGAGAATTTCTTGCTTCATACCTAGCACCATTCTAAGGCAGTTACATTACTTCTGTTTCCAGGGTTAGTGTGCACAGCACTGGTGTACCCTATTCCGCTACAACACTTGAATTGGATTCTGGAACTCCTGTAGTCAAATTGACTTCTACTCAAACATTTACTTTGCATTCATGATTGCAAATGCTTGTCATTTGTTTCTTTAGTGGAATTCCTCTTCAGAAATCCAAAGCAGGTGAATGCACCTTTCCTGGAATTAGAAGTATATGATTTATAAAAGTATATAAATCAACATCCATTTTTATATGTATAAGTGTGTGTGTGTGTGTGTGTGTGTGTGTGTGTATCTATCAGTCTCTTGTTTGTTAGATTGGTAGTAAAACTTCTCTAGTCTCTTTATTTTTCCTTTTTTTCCATGATTGTCACAGTGTGAGTTGAAAGTGTTTAATAAATTCAAAGTACAAAGAGGTTTGTAATGAACCTGTCAGAAGACTTGCTTGTAGGTTGCTTGAAAGTATATTATTTCCTGAGACTACAGCTGGTGATTTCTATCCCTGCATAATTCTTCCTGAGCTACTCAGTGCAGAGCCTTGAAAATGGATGTTGATGGTTTTGAATATGATGCAGGGATATCCACTATCTTAAAAATGCAGATGAAATGTTTCAGAATGAAAACACAATTATAAATCAACTTACCTAACCCAGGAAACCATTGTTTTTATATTTTGCTTTCTATCTAAATTAACTTTTTTTTTTCCTATTAATGCAGATAACATTTTATGGGTCACTTTTGTTATCACCATTATTAGTCAAACTGTGGAACAGAACACAATAATTTCACTGGGGAATTCTCCTTAAACACAACTGCTTTGTCTTAGAATAGTTAGGTGGCTGACTCCTGTATTCCACATTTTGTCTGTATGCTTGCACATAGTCAATATTGGACTCTGCCTTTTGGCTCAGCCTTGTGAAAGAGCAGCCTGTAGCTGTTCCACCTCTGGAAACATATGAGGAAAGAACTGTAGATCAAAGATGTCCAGTTCCTTTTCTGCTCTTCTCTTGTAATATTAACAGTTCCTTAATATTAACTAGGGAAGTATGAAGATGTGGTCACTGATTCTATTTGGAAAAGATTCAGCCCAATTCAGTGGCTGAATCATTGGATCTGAATCCAATGATTCGAGACTCATTAAAAGCTCTGAATCAATTTGAAGCATCCAAATTGATTCAGAGAAGATTCAGAAAAGATTTGGTGATTCAGAAGGCAGTCTTGCAGGTAAACAGAAACTGAGAAGAGGAAGAGGGGGAGGAGGAAGAGAAAGACTGCTCCAATATTGACATCTGTAGCTGGCCAGTGACTGTGATCTTTCCCTGAGTTCCCTTCCAATCACAGTGCTCTGGAGGAGAGACATAGCAACAGCATATAAGGCTCTGTGTGAAGCCTTTCTCTCCCTTTTGTGAGCTTTCTATTTGGAAGCAACAGCGTGTCAAAGGTACTGGCTGTAGTGGCTGGCTTCCTAGTCAGTCTCTTGCTAGTCTCTCTTCTTGGAAAAGATTGGATACACCTTACTAATTACGTTTGCCTAGAATCCCTCTACTTGTCCCTATCCAATCCATTCCTTTCAACTTACTCTTCCCCCAAAATCCTCTTATTTGTTCTTATTTTTTCTCCTACACTTTAAAAAAAGAAAGCTGTGTTTTCTCTGGCAGTGTGTCATCCATCACTGTGCAGGAAAGCCATATATATTACACACACACACACACACACGATAGAATTTTATTATTATATGTTAAGAGTCATGAACCAAAAAGATGACAAAGCCACAAGGGAAATACAGAGTAGCCGAGCGAGGGACTAACATAAGAGGGATGGGGGTGAGGAGGGGAATGCAACTAGGCTACGGAAAACACAATGTTATCCAACTAAGCCCAGGGCTGGGGGACAGGGGGTGGAGGAAGGTGAGGGAGGGGGGTCATGACCCTCTTATGTTAGTCCCTTGCTTGGGTGCTCTGTATTTCCATACTGGGTTTGTCATCTTTTTGGTTCATAACTGTTAATATCTTGTATGAGTTCAGTGTGTCTGTGTCCCCTCATACCCCATGTTGCATTCATCCTGAGAGGCCCAGCGGTCCCCAAGACACCCCTCAAGAAGGCAGACACTGAGATCCAGCGGCTGCTGAAGAAGTAGCTGCATCTGCCTCTGAGGGCCAGCAACGAGATCCTGTACATCCCCTATTGGCAAGGAGGCACCAATGTCCCTCACATGGGAGACCTCTATGACATTGCAATTGTCACCCATGCCTTCTGCCTCCTGACTTGCCCAGACCTGACAGTAAGCATCATCGTTTCCAAAAGTGCCCTTTTGGAAGACCACCTACAAGAGGATCATAAGGCAACCTCCCTGATGTGACTTAGCCACATTCCTCAATGGCTCAGTGCTGGCAATTCCCACCTTAGCCAGGAGATCCCTATAGTAAAGGAGCTTGAGAATCAAATTGAGATGTTCTAGGGGATTAATATTCCTGGCTGGGGCAAGCTGCTTTCACCAGAGGTGCAGGCACTGGAGAAGCGGCTGAAGGAGGACATAAAAAAATGGCTAGATCCATTGCAGTCCAGTATGGTCCATGTGCTGGTGTGCATGTGTGACCTGAGGGTGAAGGGAAGCATCTTCATCAGCAAAACCCTGGATCACTGAACAGAGGTGCTGGTGAACAGGGTCAGGGAGGCAGAAGGGCATAGGCAGGGGGATGTGGAAGAGGGGGATTCACTGTCCCATGCCAGCAGTCCAAGCACCAGCCAATCTCCTCCACCACACCCACTGCCAATGTGGGCTAAGGGCATGGCTTCAATGTTGGGGTCCAGAGGCACCAGACCCCACCATCTGACAGGTAGTACAGAAGCCTCGGTGGCTACCTATCTCACCAAGGACGTGGAGTAATGTGACCCCTTGGCCTATTGGGCAAGCTGCAGCCGGATGTGGTAGGATCTGGCCATGGTTTCCCGGGCATACATGTCCTATCCACCAACCAGTGTTCCAAGCGAGAGGGTGTTCAGCATTGCTTGGGATGTTGTGACACTCCACTGTACCTCCTTGCATCCTGGTTTGGTGGAGCAGCTGGTGTTCCTGAAGATGAACCTCCCGCTGTTGGGATTTCCCAAGCTCCACCTGCAGATGGAGTGAGTGCTACTGTCTTCACTCCGCACCTCTTTACTTTTTAAATTTTCTTTGACAACCATTTAATGCCTCATTTTCAGAGCTGGAGGTGGTAGTTTTTCACTAGCCAGCAGGAGGAGAACATCTCCCTGCTGAGCTTCCATGCCAGGATAAACTTGGAGGTGTGGACTGGGGCTATGGGAAGGAGGAGACCCCAGGTCCTGTGCATGACCTAAAACTGCACCCTGCCATGGTAGGGAAGCCTGGTGAGACTTCCACTGGTGTGGCAGCCCCAGGAAATGCCAGGACCGAGGATCCCCCTGGTGAAAAGTGGGTAGGAGGTGCCATAACCTCTGGCCACCACACACATGCACCCAGTCCTGCCTGGGAAAAGTCCAGACCCATCATGTCTTTGGCAGGCCTGAGTCTTGCTCATTGCAGTGGAGTTGTGAGGCTCCAAATGAGCTCAGCTTAGCTGCCTGGGCTGCCAGCTTTTGGGTTGAAAAAACCCTTCATCAGGCTGAGGAAGCACCTGCAGTTGGTGTGTGCTGTTCCTGGATGGAAGGAATAGTAAAGAAGCCAGAGGCTAGCATGCCATGCAGGCAAGAAAGACAGTCGGTGAAAATGTAAATTGAGGCATGAGGGGGTGAGGGACAGGCTGGGGCGGGCGGGCGGGTGTGGGGGTGAGGGATGTAGCATCCAGGTAAAAGTGGAAAGGTACTGGGGAGTCGGATATCAGGCAGGTTATAGTGTATCATAAATCCAATGTCTATATTGAGTCCATGAGTTTTTATATCCAGTAGTTTTATGAAGTGAAGTTTGTAAGCTTGTTTACAAAAGGTGTTTTGTAAATTCCCTTTGAGGCTCAAAACTGAGAGTTTGGAGAGAGTGGTTTTCTTGTGAGAAATGTGCCCCTATTGGTAACTGGGTGTTCTGGTCTTTAATAGATGTTCGGTGTGCATTCATTCTGGTGCACATTTGTTGTTTGGTCCCTCCTACATATTTTCCATTGGGGCATTTGGATTAGATATATAATGTTTCTGGAGGTGCAGCTGTAAGATCCAGGAATGGTGATGTAGTAATTTTGGGGCTGGTGGAGATGTGTTGGCAGGTTTTGCATTTCTTGTCATGCCATGGTCTGGATTCATTCGGTGTGTTTTGGGCTGTAGGAACTTTGCTTCTGGTGATGAGGTTAGCAAGGTTTGGTGCTTGTTTGAATTTACAAAACACTTTTCAAAGATGAGACTATGAGCGTCACTTCATCAACCTTCTAGATACAAAAACTCATGGACTCAGTATAGACACTGGATTTATGACACACTATAACCTGCCTGACATCTGACTTCACAGGTACCTCTCCACTTTTACCTGCTACATTTCCCCCCTCCTGCAGCCTGTCTCTCACCCCCTGATGCCTTAATTTACATTTTCACTGACTGTCTTTCTTGCCTGCATACCAGCCTCTGGCTTCTTTACTATTCATTCAATCCAGGAAGAGCACATACACCAACTGCAGAGGCTTCCTCAGCTTGATGAAGGGTTTTTAAACCCAAAAGCTTGCCAAGATATATTTCTCCAACTATTCAGTTGATCTAATAAAAGATATCACATCTACTCAAAGAACCTTGCTTGTCTGTTCCTTAGACCAACACGGCTACAACCAGAAACCCAGCTAACACACACAAGTGTCACGAGTTTTGCTTGCAGAACCTTGAGGTGCACTTTCATAGAAACTCCTGCACCTATCTCCTTGAAACCTGGCAGGCTTTATGCCCTCAGAAGGGGCTACTATCCATGCTGCTTTCACCCTGCACTGCCTTAACACACACACGACATGAGTTTTGGTTTCAACAGTTTGAGGTACAGTTTCACAGAAACCCCTGCACCTTTCTCCTTGAAGCTTGGCAGGCTTCATGGCCTCAGAAGGGGCTCACATCCCTGCTGTTTTAATCCAATTCTGCAAAAAAGTGACAAAGTTATAGGTATTTTAGAGATTCCCCATTAGAGTCTATGGCCTAATCGCAACAAATCAGCACCAAATCTTTTGAATCCGATTCAGCTGAATTGATTCAGGACAGTAATCTGAATCACCAAATTGAATCACTGTCCCCCGAATCAGCCGAATCCAAATCTGAATCAAATACTGGCCACTTTGCACAGGCCTTATATTAAGGATTATAGCTGTGAGTGGTTGACCAAAATGGATTTCATGATCAGTATGATTGTATGGCAGTGTCTCCATTTGCTCCAAATGTGCTGTATATTACACTTAAGACATGTTAACTGCACTTAAAACACAAGCATCCGTGAGTTCAAGCAATAAAACACATTCTAATTGCAGCCAAATTGCAGCAAATTAACAGCTTTCCAGATTGTATAAAGTAATACATGTCCAGCTATCATTGGACTTAAAATATGAATTCAAGACTGAAGGGTGATGTTGGGGTCAGTTCAAGACACCGGTGTAGTGCAGGGTCTGGAACTGACAATCAGCTCATTGTTGGTCTTAGCCCTGTCACCACACTGGAGCTGGTTCAAGTGTCCAAGAGGATTGGGGTGTACAGCTGCCTTCTGAGATCATAGTAAACATTACCGTGCAACTGCTCAGAACATGTTCTAACTTTTAATGCAACACACTAATGCTTACTGGGTGCATCTACACTTGCCCACAACTGTGCATTTGTTACTGCACAGTCATTTAGTACTTGTTAATGGAAGTTACTGTGCAGTTACTGCTGTTGCTGAGCAGTCCCAGCAGCGCACAGGTCATTTCTGACCCCATTGCACAGTAGCAATGAACTACCACACAGTAGTGTCGGTATCATAGTGTCAGAATCATGGTTCATGCCCACTAATGCTATGTTGCCATCAGAGACATCCCTAGGGTACAGTGAATTGGGGCAACTCCCTGGGCCCCACACTTTTAGGACACACTGTGGAGCCGGGCCAAGTGGCTATGGCCCCTCCTGCAGGGCCCACCTGGATCTGGCAGCTCAGGCCTGTGTCGCAGAAAACACATGGAGACCCCCCTCTCCCCTTTGTGGGGGTACCACGGCCCCACACAGTGTTAAGGGGGCCCTGCACTCTGCTAGGGTCGGCTCTGGTCGCCATAGTGACAAACTACATTGCTGTAGTTCATCACTATGGTGAAGTAGTGTCTCACGTAGATGATCCCCTTTGTTCTATATTAAATATATACTAGGTGTCCTGTACAAAAAGGCGTTGAATTATTAAGCAGCTCCATGTTTTTTTTAACGTAGCTACATTAAAAAGTAATTTACTTTAAGATAAACTGAAATGATCCACCATTTTACAGCATTTAGCATATTATTTTGAGTTTTGTTTATCAACAATTTGCTTCAGGAAGAAATACATTATTATAATTTGTTATTATTAATATTGATGTGTATTGGTATTATGTTAATTTAATGGAATTATCATTATTGTTGTTATTAACAATAGTAATAATAAAAATGGTAATAATAATAATAATAAATAGTGGTAGCACTTCAGGCCACAATCAGGAACCAAGGCTTCCCTGTGCTAGGAAATGGACATGTTTAACAGAAAGACAGCTCCTGCCTCAGGAGCTAAGGTCTGAGAGGAGACAACTGGTAAATCCATCAGGCAAATAAGAACCTATTGTAATAAACATTGTTCCCAAGCCTTCAAGTGACTGAGCTAAAGCTCATTGAAGTCTATGGGAGACTTAGCCACTATCTAACGTTTTGTAGGTAAGGTGGCAGATGTGAATTTGAAGGTGACAGCTGAGTGAGGATATGATGTTTTGCTTATCGTTACATGGAACTTCTAAAGATGAGGAGTAGCAAGAAAAGAACAAAGATGCTTGCAAGAAAATGTCCCTAATGGGAACTAAGGAGAAATAGTCATTGATGGAACTGAAGAAAAATCACTAAAAATGTCACATATTCAATATGCACGCAGGTTTTTTACTTATCCACTAATACTATAAGAGGCATTTTTTCTGAAGCTTTGCACTTGGTGAAAAACGATATGGAAAACACAGGTTAGAAATATTTTTTTTTCTTTTTTCTAAATCAGGGTTATATATTTAAAATATTTTTTTCTTTTGAGTCACATTTTTTTAAATATTTTTCATTTAAATCATCATCCTATTTTTGTTAAAGTGGATGTTCTGTGCTTGTTTTTAGTTTCTGAACTGTTGGTGGAATTTGACATTTTAACCTAGAAAAGAAAACGCTTCTCAGAAATTTGTTGCTTGATATATTTATCTGTGCTGAAAAAGATTAGTCTCTTTTTCATTAACTTCCTTAACGTAAGAGCAACACAAATGGGAATAAAAAATTGGTGAGTTACCTGTGGCATGAATGCCACCTTTCAAGATATAAACTTTTATTCAAAATAATAGAAATGCTTTGACCTGACTATACTAATGGATGAGGATTTGAAATTTGAAGTCAGTGGAATTTGTACTCCTTTTGGTGCCTTAAAAATACCATAGAAAAGTATCCAAATATATATTTAAGATTAATTTCAAACACCACTTTTTTTTTTTTTTTTCAATATACTAGTAAAAAATATTTTTTTCTCAATGGCTGAAACTTTCGATAGCTTTTCATTGAGAATACTGAAACAATTTTCTTTTAATAAAATTTCATAGCACTGAAAGAGAACGTTCTAACAAAAGTGTCATTGTATTTCTGTTATTACCACAAAGTTATTACACTGTTGGTGCACCTACACATGCAATTAATTCAAAGCAATAAACTCTGGAGGAGTTTGAGCTAGAGGAAACTACTCCCAGGTGCAGTGTCTACAAGTGTGCCTGCGACAGTAGCAATTTGAGCTTAGGTGGAGCAGGCCTTGACTGGCATGGGGCACAGGGGTTCAGCCCTGGCCTCCAGGTATTGATGTTGGATGGTGCAGGGTCTGGCTAGGGCATGAGGGTGCTGAAAGTGTGGAGCTATGTGGCTAGGCAGCAGGCAGGAGTCTTGTACCCTGCTCCTTGGGCTGACCAAGAACAATTTATGCCATTAGTCGGCATTTACACGTGCCTTTAGTCGCAATTAATTACTCCACCGTAAGATATTGCTGCCCCCAACAGTCTTATCTTACGCTGGTGTAAATTAGTTTACTGTGGCCTAATACTGTTGGGAAAAGATAAAAATAATTACCACTCCACTGCTGCAGAACAAGTTCACAGGCTAAAGTAATCCAGGAAGCAGAAAAGAAATAGACTGACTGAGAATGCAAACATCCTGGTCCCATGCATATACTGTGAAAAGCACCCAAAGTCAGGAATAAACATGCCCAATCTGTAAGCAATTATGAAAGGTGGTACAGGAAACAGAACCACTTTGTATTCTGATGCTGAATCTATCCTAGCAATTAAAAAAGCAGAAGTGCATGCAATGCCTGTTTATCCAGAGACCTCCAGCTAATAAGGAGGTGTTTCTGGTATGACTAGCAGAGCTAGACTACCTTCACTGTAGGAGATGGCTCATTCACCTATCATTTGAAACTATGTGAACAGATCAACAATCAAATTAATTCCAGGTAGGATATGACAATACATTGGAGCACTGAGGTGCAACAACTTTAAACTGGAGAAATATGGCTAAATGCTGTATTGTACAGTGATACCATTCTTGGGCCAATGGGACAATGTAAGCTGCCTATAGGAAGTCCACAGAACAAAAGTCATTGTCATTTTAATTGACTTACAAGGGTGGCACCTTTTGTTGCACAGCAGGCACTATAGACTGTGTATTTAATAACATTTGAGAGCTTTCGATATATGAAGGAGAAGGGAAAACATTCATTGCAGGCTACATCCAGCATTCTACCAGACTATGGCCTTATTTCATAAAAATGAATATCTAGAAGTCAAGATGAAATTAGAAATACATACCCTGATTGGAGACTACTGGAATACAGAGCTCCCTTATCCTTAGGGGAGCCTCTGAAGACAGGGCTAGCAAGTCAACAAAGAAAAAACACATCACACTTGTTGAAATTAGCAGAGTGGATCCACTGCCTACAGTGGTAAGAAAACCTCAGATAAATTAAGATCAGCCTTGACCAAAAACACTGATCCTAGCTTTGAACACCAACAATTATGAACAACTGTGGACATGCTAACTGAATGTATCCAGGATGAAAAAATTCATTTTTCTTATGTTCCCAAGAGCGGGCTTTGTCATAATAAGTTAGATGAACCATTTGGACAACCTTTGACAGAGAGATTTTGGCAGATAACACCAGTTATGAGAACATAGATGAACAGTCCACCCTGAAAGTGTTTTTATCTTAACTGCAGCAGACATTAAATGGACTCCCCAGAAACAAATATGCAGCTGATGAAATTCTCCTTGTAGGGAATGATACATCAAGGAAGAAGAAACTTGGAAGAAGGATGTCACCTGGGTAGGGGTAGTCATAGTGTAATCAGTGAGGAGAATGAAAATCCCCTACAACAGCTGTGTGTCTAGTTGGCTTGTTTGTTTTGTTTTTGAAAGATCCCAAGTGGAATCTGAAAAACTAACTGCTAACTAATGAAAGCAGGGATTGCCACTATCTTTCGATAAGAAGTAAATGAGATAATGCATTATTATGCTGCAGAAGAATGGTCAGAAACAAATGAACCAGCAGTTGATAGAATAAAAATGATCATAAGTGAGGCCCCATTCCTAAGCTATTCGAGTATTGAAGAAATGTTAGAGTTACTGTGTGATGCCTCAGGAGGCCTACAAGTAGTACTGATGAAAAGCCAGCAGCCTGTAACTTTTGCTAGTTGAACCCTGACAGATACAGAAAGGGCTGCTCAGATGTAAAAGCTGGTACTAGCTGTGCTCTTTGGAATGGAACGATTTTATCAGTTTACCTTTGGGCACAATGTGAATATGCAGTCTGGTCACAAGACATTAGAAAACATCATGAAGAAGCCACGGCCAAGTGCACCCAGGCTAATACAACATATGTTACTGAGACTCTAGAAGTAGAGGGTGAAGATACCTTACTGACCAGTTAAGTCATTGCTGGCAGCAGATGCACTGAACTTGGGCGTGCCTTCCAGAGCACAAGAAAGAGGGCTCTGTGGCACTTCCGGTACAAAGCTCCAGGCAATCCAACAAAAGCCTAAAGAGAGTAGGAGCCACTACAAGCACTGAAACAACTCATTCTTCAAAGATGAACAGACTGAAAAAAGCAAGTGTAAGGAAGGATAAGACTTCAGTAAGTTTGCTGAAGTTTTCCAATCTTGTCAGGCTACAAAAATTTTAGGAATTAGAGTGTTAGAAAGATAAGTAGAGCTTATGATGGTTGGTAATGTAAAGTGAAACATAAATGTCTATTCAATTTCCATTTACACAGAACGGTTATCAGTTATATCAATCATCCAGTACATAGCCTGACTTCCTAAGAAGACACTGATACTGTCATTGTTGAAGGTTTGGAAGATAAAAGCCCCCCTTTTCAATTGGTAGTTGCATTTTTTTTTGATGAATGCCAAGTCAGTTTATCCTCTCCCCAAAAAGACCTGGTGAACATTGAGTTGATTTTAACAAAATGAGAGATTTAAACTGGTAGGTTACATAATTGGTAAAATAGGTGAAGCAAAACAATAATTTTTAAAATATTAACATGCCCCCACAAGGATATTGACAAACTGCTCTATTTTTGTTCTGATCTTGCAATATAACATTGAAAATGTTCTGAAAGATTTAGCAGACAATGACATTAATATTTTGGGATATTTTAATATCCAAATAAATGATGTGTTCTGATTGACATTGAAACTGTCATTTACTAAACATATGCTTTGTGGTGTCCTTATTTAGTCAAAGTAAATAAGATTAAGTCCAGTTAATTTTATAACCAGCTAGATTGCTGAAATTGCTGATTAATGATACCTAAGGAACTAATCACTTAGGCTATGACAGAAGTATTATGATCTATATACAATAGGATTTTGGGATCACTGGGTGTGTCTACATAAGATGCTTTACTGCACAGTAGACTAACCTACTGCATAGTAAAGCATTACCATCTACACTTGCATACCATTTATTGCACAGTAAATTAGTCTACTGTGCCATTAGCTACTACCTATAAATACAGGTAGTTAATGGCATGGTAGATATTGTCCAGTAGTGTATGTGTAGATACTGACTGGAAGCAACTTTGCTCCCAGTTAGCCCTAGTACCAGGGAGCCACAAGGGATGGGGAACTGCCCTGGAACTGGCACTCCTCAGTACCCAGGAGCACCTGCTTAACCCGGGAGGGTATGCACATAACCACAGCACTTCACTTGTAAATAGTTCACCCAGGGAAGGGGGTGATTTATGAGTAGTGGGTGGGGTAAGTGGTGGAGGGGCTTTGGTGTTCAGGTGGGGGGGCAGGCTCTGTTGTTGGGGAGGGAGGTGTGAGGGTTTCTGTTTGTTGTGATGGAAATAAAGTACAGGTTTCCCTCTAATTATGCGGTACATGCGTTCCTGGAGAATGGCGTATAAATCGAATTTGCATAAAGCAAACCCACTTTACAATATAACAAATAGAGATAAGTTCCCATGGTGGTGAGGGAGGGACGGAGTGAGGCTGGGACTAGGGAAGGGGCGGGGGAGGGGTGCCACTCCCAGGGCTGCACAAGGTAGCAAAGCAGAGGGAACAGAGCGGCACTTACTCCAGCCCTGGCTGCAGCAGCCCCAGGAGCGGCTTGCACCAGCTGCCTGCAGCCACTAGGCTGCACCCTGCTCCGCCTGTACCACTGCACCTGGGCTGCACTTGTCCCCACTCACCTCTGCTCCTGGGCTGCACTGTGCTCTGGTGCAGGCAGCTGGTGCCGGCTGCTCCTGGGGCTGCTCCATCAGGGCCTGAGGTGAGTGTGGGCTAGCAGAGCCCCAGGCAGCATGGGGCACAGTACTCACCCGAGCCCTGGACAGCCCAGGGCTCTACCTGTCCATACTCACCCCAGCCCATGCTGGAGCAGCCCCAGGAGCAGCTGACACCCACTGTCTGTACTATGGCATGGCGCAGCCCAGGAGCAGAAGTGAGTGGGGTCAAGTGGAGCCCAGGTGCGGGGGAACAAGTGGAGCAGGGTGCAGGTAGCTGGTGCCAGCTGCTCCTGGGGCTGCTGCAGCCGGGGTTGGGGTGAATGGGGCCATGGGCCTTTCCCCTCCCAGCACAGACTTACTTGCTTGGGTAGAAGGCAGGGGCGGTGCATCTATGCTGATTGCATAAGAGTGAATTGACCTCACATATAATGAATTATATTGAGGGAAATATGTATTTTTCTGAGAACTGTCTGCAGTGATTGTGGTGCTGGGGGTGTGTGGTGGGGTGGGATGGTGGGTGGCTGTCCAGAAAAAGTTACAATGGGGAATGTGGGAGTGTTGAGCCCCAGCTCAAGTCTGGGATCGTGCCCGGTATGCAAAGGCCAATAAAGATACCAGGGGTGAAAGTATAAAGAAGATTTATTGCCAGCAATAAAAGGTGCAAGCGGAATAATTTCACGTAACAAGCACACAGAGTCTTAATTCTAAGCATCTTTTATACAGGAGTATTGGACCTTCATAAGCATTCTTGTTTGCTAATTGGTTATAAGGGAGTGACACAAGGAGTTCTTTACTGAGCATGTCTCTATACCTGTGTTTTAGCTATGTATCTCATTTCCATACATGTATGTTTCATTAGCATACTTTCTCCCCACCTAGGGGTGTGAATCTTAATATTTAAATCAGCTCTTTGCCCTACTCCACTAATTCTGTTTTTGTTTTCAAGTCTCCTTTATCTAAGACTGTCTTCTCCTTATCATTGCAATTGAGTCACATAACATTTACTTTTGCTTGGGCTATGCATAGTAGTTTCTAGGTCACTCCTCACAGGAGGAGGTGGTCAGCCAGCACCTCTCACACTCAATGCCCTGGCCCTTGTTGGCAGGTGTGTGGCTTGGCTGAGGCCTTGGCAGTGGGGGCTCAGTGGGGCTACAAGGGCAAGCACCATGGCCAGCAGGAGCCCAGGGAGCTAGGCATCAGTGCCAGTGGCAGGGGCTGGGACAGCCATGGTGCAGGGATGCAGAGGCTGTGGCAAGAGCTGCTTCATACTGCTCCACAAGCTGCTTCTGGCCAGAAAAATGGCTGGCCAGGGAGCAGGAAGTAGGGCTGCTTTGAAAAGATGGCTTCCAGTTTCTGTCAGGTGCAGCTGGAGTCTAAAGTTCCCCCTGGTGATGGCAGGAGCCCATTGCAGGGCTGCAGGAAGTGGGAGCAGCCTGCTGCTAGGAGCAACAAATCTGCTTCCCTGTCCCTGCATGTGTAGATGCCTGCCTGGAAGCATGTACTTATGAGTAGTTTATTTGCAAGTAAGCTGGTCCTGGATCAAATGCGTGTGTAGATACAACCAGGGGGTGTGTCTACATGAGACGCTAACTGCACAGCAGTCTAATAACACTGTGCAATAATGTGCAGGGCAAAAATCATGCTAATACACTACTGCACAGTAGTATTAGGCTACTGCACAATTAGCATCACTAAAAGCTGTGCACTGGTGCTACTGCACAATAGTTCCCATTACTGTGTATTTTTAGTAATTGGTTATACAAGTACTAAATGTAATGCACTGTAACTACGATACATTCATGAACGTACAAGTGTATTTGATCAGAACTCAGTTTACTTGTGAATAAATGCTCCTTGGCAGACATCTACACATGCAGGGATGTGGAAGCAGATTTGCTGCTCCTAGCAGCAGACTGCTCTCACTTCCTGCGGCCCTGCAATGGGCCCATGCCACCACAAAAGGGAGCTGGACGCTCCCCCAGGGTTCTAGCCCAGGGGCTAGCAGGGAGCATCAGACCAGGAGACAGTTGTCCCCTGGCCACTGCTCCTTGGCCTTGAAGGGCTGCCTGCTTCCTCAGTGGAGATTATATCCCCCTGCCCCAGCGGTAGGGAACTCCCCAGCCCCAGCTTCCTGATTGGGGCAGGGGACTTGGAAAGAGCTGCAGGGAAGGAACAGGTCCTAGCCCCCTGTCCTGATCCACCACTGAGGTTAGGGGCTCACTACTAGCTGCCCCACAGGCAGATGGGCCAGGGGCTGTAGACCTGCCCCACCCCTGCTGCTCTTTCCAAGTCCCCGTCTTGATTGGAGTGCAGGCCTGGGACCTGTCCCTGGTCGGGACAGATCCCAGCCCCTGCTTTGCAATCATGGGGTGGGGGCTGAAGAGCTGTTTCCTGCTCAGCTCCACAGTCATGGGGATTGGGCTGGGAGATCTCCATCTCCCAGCCTGAGGTCTGCAGTCACATAGCTTGGGCTGGGATATGCATATCTCCCAGCATCACCTGTATGGTTCTGGGGCCAGTGCTCAGAGATTGTTATCTCCCAGCGCTCAGAGATTGTTATCTCCCAGCCTGAGTCCCCTGACTATGGAGTTAAGGCTGGGAGATAAGGATATCTCAGCCTCTCAGTCCCTGATAATAATGGTGAAGTGGGGGAATGAGAGATTAGGATCTCTCAGACTCTGCTCCCTGATCTCAATCAAGGAGCAGGGGGCTTGGAGCTCCTCGTTGCCAGGGCAGGGGGACATAGTCCCTGCCTGGGCTTCAGTAGTGGAGTCCACCCCAGCAGCATCAGTTCCTGGGGGTAGGAATCAATCCCCCCCTTCCCCCCCCCACCCTGGTGGCTGGGTAACTGGGAGCAGATTGGCTCTTAGCAGGTGTCTATATAAGCACTACTGAGCACTACTGAGCAGTAACTGCTCATGAGTAATTTTTTTACTTGCACTAGCAGGTAGCAAATTTACTCATGATTAGCTAGGTTTACTACACAGTAAGTATGTGCATGTTTGATGCATATGCTTACTGCACAGTAAACTATGCTATTTTGCAGTAAGTCATGTTGTGTGCATGTGCCCAGTATCTTCTATCTTAGTGCCTTTATTTCCCGTTTATTCCTTACAGCTCTAACTGATGGTTCCAATGCTAAATCATATGGAATGCTAAATCACATGGATTTTCTGTGTGGACAGAATTGTCAACCTTGCTGAGTCACCCTTTCTAAGAGAAATAGGTCAGATAGCATATTATTGGTCATGACTCTTGAAGTTGGATTTGCATATAACAACTGTATCCACCTTATGAATTGTTTACCAAAGCCCATTTTTTGTAATATACAAAAAATATACCTCCACATGGTCTTTTATGTGTCATGCTAAAAGAGCCATAAGGTCTTGGTTCAGAAGCGATGTCTTTTATTAGACCAGCTAAATAGCAGCAAGAAAATTTCTTTCTTTGCAAGCTTGTGGCCACCACACCCTTCCTCAGGCTGAGGAGGACTTTTAAAATTGTTGATTTCTCTTCAGTTTGATAAAGGGTGTGTGCGCCCAAAAGCTTGCAAAGAAAAAAAATATTTTTGCTACTATTTAGTTGGTATAATAAAAGATATCACCTCTGAACCAAGAGCTTTGTGTATCTCTCTTTTCTCAGACCAACATGGCTTCAAAATAGGTCCTTGAAACATGGAAGATATCATATTTTAGTTGTTTGGAAAAATAAACTTCATTGCTAACCAGAAAGAGAGATTTTTTCACCTCCTTGGCTGTCTCTGACTTTGGACACCTCCAGGGAAGAAGGCAGCCTAATTACACATCATAGAGCAACACTCTCACAAAAGGACTCAGATTCCCAGGAGCATACACTTCCAGCTTCTATCTCCCTGTGTAAAATGAAGTTTATTTTCTACCTAGGAGGACTTTTACTATCTTTGATTTCTCCCCAGCCTGATGAAGGCTGTATGTGCCCAGAAGCTTGCAAACAAAGACATTTTTTGCTTCTATTCAGTTGGTTTAGTAAAAGATACCACCTCTGAACCAAAAGCTTTGTGTATCTCTTTTTTTCTCAAACCAACATGGATACAAAATAGATTCCTAAAAGAGCCACAAGAACTTTTAAAGTTTGCACTGCTGCTCCTATATCAGCAACCTGATATACAGTATTGGAACTGTGCCTTTTTTGATGAGACCCACTTTATTTTTCTAATTAACTTTATTCCAGCCTATTTAAATCCGTGTGACAAAGTTTTGGCTAGGATTTTGATTTTAATCCATTAAAGAAATTGATGTATAGTTAGAATAATTCATGGAATCCTTGCCTGATTTAGGGATTACAGAAATAGTAGCTGCATGTAAAGTGGTTGGTAATGTAATGATAACAACATATTATCACTTTACTTCTCTCCCTCCTTCTTTCCTCCTCCTTTTCCTTTTCCTATTTATTATTTATTGTGACAGACATATACATAGTTCATAGTTCAGGGAGGAAAGGTGTGGAGAGTTCACAAGGAAATCAATTTGTTAGAACATGGCCTGTGCAGTTCTATCACACCTTTTAATTGTTCTATTGAGAGAGAACTAGTTTCAAAATCCTGTAATCTCCTCATGTTGTTATCTAATGTGGTACATGAAATATGTATCTGGTAGTTATTGGGGTGGAGTATATTTTTTATTATATTAAGAAACATGATTACTTTGTCTCATTACCTTTTCATGTGTTGATAGGCTTGTTATATGCCACTCTGAATTTAGGGTTTGGTTTTGTACTGATGATGTCATCTTGACATAAATGGCCATTCCTTAAGCCTCCATGTAGGAGGTGAAGACAATTTTCTGCTTTAAGCTTAGCTCATGTATATCTTGAATATTATTAGTCAGTGATATCCTGGTGCTCTTTAAAAGCTACAGATTAAGGGCGTTTACACACATGCTTTAGGTTGGTGGGGAAGGGAGGTGGGAGAGAGGGGAAGGGGCACTTTAATTAGAGTCTCTCTGAGAGCCACTTTAATTACAGCACCTGGACCATCTCATGTATCAGTGTCCCTACGCTTCAAATGGCAGAAGGGGCACTTGATCTAAAGTTTGTCAAATGAGCTTTAGATAATGCACCCCCCACTGCTATTTTGAAGTGCAGGGGCACTGATATACGAGATGCTGGAGGCTGCTGGAGTGCGGTAATAACCACGCTGCAGCAGACTCAATTAGTCAAGTCTGCTCCAACATGCTGTAATAACAGTGTATTGGAGCAGCCTCCCTTCTCATGTATAGGCACCCTAAGAGACTGGGGTGATTTAAACCCCATCAAAAATAATGACTATGTCTGCAATTCTGGGTGAATATTATTGAAACAACTATTTCTCATAAAGTGTCATCTGAAAGAGGTAGGCTTGGCAGGTTTTTCAGGAGTTGTACTGGTGGTTGAATGGCACAATTTGATTTATGTCTCCTTACTCTTACTACTAAAAGGCAAAAATAGGAAGAGTCATATGCCTGATCATTTGGTGGTCCTGAAGGGCAGAACTTCAAATTCTTCTATACTTTTATAGATTACTCACTGTGGTTAAGGAAGATGGATGAGGCAATGGGGATAATCTAAAAGGAAGATCAGAGCTTCCTCTTTGGCAGGCTCTATACCTGTCTTATATCAGGATATCTGTGTAGTCAGCAAAACTTCAAATTATTGAATTGCTATCAAAAAATCTTAAATCTGCTATTTAACCATCATAGAATGAAATATACAAGAAATTAATTTCTTAGGTTTGTCAAAGATGTTTTTGTCCCAATGACTGATAGAGTAATAATTTACTTTTGTCTGCTAAGTTTTGTCTTGAAGTGTCTGGATCAATTATTAACCTACACTTGTGGCTTAACAGATACAGAATGAAAGGCTGAACCATACTTTGATAATGTGCATCAGCTGCTTTCCTTGTGATTCTTTTTTAGAATTTCAGCCAGTCACTAGTTTAATTAAAATTAATCTAGTCCTGTATTTATTTATTCAGCACCTATTGCTTTAGCAACTAGCTGCTGTTAAAAAAGGGCTATAAATCATACAAACTATGAACTACTGCCACCATTCCAGAATGTTTTCATATATAGATAAAGAACAAACAAACAAAATTAAAACAAAATAAAATAAAGGTAGCTTGCTATCAAGTCCTAAGGATCATTAACTCAGGGGCCCTCTGCACATGCAGGTAAAGACATTATAGGATCTAATGCATGATCCACACAATTACATCTCCTGTTATTCCAGATGTGCATAGCAGGAGGTGCTATTGTGGGATCATGCATTAGATACCATTGCACCTTCGTGCCAGTGAAGGGGGAGCTTAATCCTGAGCTCCTCTGCATTGGCAAGAAGCAGGCTCCCTTTGCTGAGGGGACTCCCAGCTGCCAGGCCACATGGAGTGGGACCAAGAATCCCATACCTGACAGGGCTCTTGTTCCTAGCAGACGTGGGTGTTCCTAGTTGTGTATGTGGGCTCAGGGTTTTACCACTGTCACAGGCCAGCTGGGCACTGTGAGTATATCAATTTAGTTGCAGGCTGACTGAGTACTGCAACTTTATTAGCCACTGGGCTTTTTGGTTTGGGATCGAGGAGGTGATGTTGGGGAGGAAAGCAATGACAAGTTTCACTTATAAAAAGAATAAATTTTACATATAACAACAAAAATATAATTTACACATATGACAGTAAAAAGGTTAAACTAATAAACAGACAACATAACAATACAAGTTAAAATTGACAGTGATAATAAAAACAGATAGAGAGAAATTAACCAAGAGTTCCCACTTGGTTAGTAACTTATCGATAGTCCCTCAGTCAGAAGCACGTGAAGTTGATTCAGCATAGTTAGGTGTCCCCGATTTACGCTGTCAGAAGGAGAACTGGAGGAGGTCCCTCAGTCAGGATCTGGTCTTCGTTCACACAGGGAATGAGGGAGATCCAGGGGAATGGAACAGCAATGCCCCTTCTGTTCCATCCTTCCTGAGGGTTACTTAGCGTGCGAGTTCTTTTATATCCTGTTTATGCTAATTTTTAGTTATATAACCATTCATAATGTTACTCTATAGCTGTTATCCTATGGGATTAAAAGGTGTTAGAAATCATTACAATAAGTTACTGCCCAAGCTTGGGTTTACCTAATAAACAAATCACACCACATTACTTTGGGGTCTGAGATTAACATGTTCCCATCTAAATTTATTTTACTGTCTCTAAGTGGAAAAAGATTATAAAATTAGCTAAGTCTGCGGTTATATCCTTTAGTTCTGCTTTTTAAAAGTCATGCTGTTTCAAGATTCATATAAAAGTTGTATAGAATTCTTGTGGGTTATACTCCAGACAGACAAAAAACTGTTTTATAAGTTCTATTTCAGATATCTTCAAAAAGCATTTTCTTTTGTTATAACTGCTTATTAACCCTTCTGGTTCTGGCTATCACAACCTCCCCCCTCCAGCCTTGGGGATTTTAACTGCCACAATCCCATGCACCCAGGGGTTTCATGCTGGGTATGGTGCACTGCTCCTGGGAGCCTTATCAGCTGTGGGGGAGCCCCTGCTACATGTGCAAATTTAAAGCTCAATAGCAACCAGCTATAAAGTAAGTACATATTTTCAAGGTCTAGCTTTATAGCTGTTTGGAGCTTTTTATCATGTGATGAGTAGCTTGCAGGTGTAGCTGGTCTAAAGGTAACTGTGCAATTAATCAGTTAATTGTGTGATACCTGTAACATGTAGAGCAAGCTGAAGAAATATCTAAACATAAACAGCAACTGTTCTTGCATTTTAATAATACTATCAGACAAATGACATATTTTGCTAGAGATGTTTCCAGTACCTGATGGAACTGAAAGTAATTTGTATCAGAGAAGATGACAGTGGTTTTATAAAGCTGTGTCCAATTAAAAAAATAAAAATTACCACATATATCTGATGCTAAGCATATTAAGAGTATAATTCTTTGAGAATTTTTCAACAAAACATTAGAAAATATAACTTTGTCAAAGCCACAGCTCACCCCCACCACAAATGTCCCAGTTTCCTAAATTGAACTTGTTAATTAATATATATTAATTATATTTTTTCTCCTCTCTGACTACTGAACCTGCTTCTTCTCATGTATCTTCCTCTTAATCTTTTGCATCTTTTAATGTCTTCGCTTAATTTCTTGTTAGAGTTTTGCATTCAGAGAAGCAGTTTCATGTGTTGTTCTGGGCAACACCTATTGACCACCTATTGACCTAACCTAACGGTACGTTATTATTATTGTCGTTGTTGTTATTCACAACAGCAAGGTTAATAACAACAACAGCAATGGTGTCAAATGTTTCCATAATATAATTTCTGCTCAGAAACAGAAACAAGTTAGTTAATAACTTAGAAGTCAGAAAACTGACTTGTGATGTACAAAACTTAGATTCAAGTCTCTGTGGGTCACTGTCTTCTCACAAAAGGATTTGTAAGGTCTTGATTTTATCCTGTGCAGAATGGGGGAAAATAAATTGATATCCTCAAACATTTTTGTGATTACAAATTTGCATAAAAATACCTTTTCCATCTTGTCTTGTGGAGGCAGGGAACTGAATTCCAGGGCAGACTACTCAGAATTATTTTACCAGGTGAAGTTTGATACTCATTACAGAAGGAAGCAAGTTTGAACACACATAAAATTGCCTGTAGAATAAAGCATAAAACTGCTTCTCTGAATGCACAACTCTAACAAGAAATGAAGAAAAGACACAAAGGAAAAAAAAGATGCCAGAAAAGAAAGAATTAAACATAAGAGAAAGCAAAATTAATTTAATTGCTTACCACTTTAAACTAAGGGCATGAAAGATATGGGCCTCAGGCCCCATCATTCTTCTCTCCACTGCTGCCCTTGGGTCTGAGTTGACTCAATCTACACAGTGCATTGGACCAGTCCCACCCTCAGGGTCCATGCTGTATTCTGCACGTGGCACTCGTAACAGACAGTCCAGGATTCATACCATAGTGGTCCCTGTTCCAGCTGATCCAGAATCTGCAGTGCAGAAGGTCACCCCCTGGTTGGTTTGGGACACAAACTGCACATAGTGTCCTCCCCAGGTGGTCAGGACCCATGCTGCATGCAGTGCCCAGATTGGCTGGAAATGGTGCTGTGTGGTGCAGTCGCAGACTGGCCGGGGGGAGGCAGGGTACCCCATACAGCATGAACACAGACTGGCTGGGGGTGGAGGCTGAATATGTCATGGATCCTGTACTGGTCACAGTGGGCACCACATACAATGCAGATCCCGGAGTAGCATAGTGTGTGTTGGATCCAGTATATGGGGGGCAGGAGGGGAAGGCAGAGGTCCATGAGCCTGATCTAGCTCACAAACCAGCCCTACACCACTCATCTGAACCTGTGGGTCAGATGAGTTTAATACTTCTACTTTAAACATATAGTCCTAATTTACTTAAGTGGAAGTAAACAAAGTAGTCTGTTATCTTAACTGTAATTCCAGTCATCACTGCTTGTCTGGGTCTCAAGTAAAGCAGACATGGGTGTTACAATGGGCCTTGTTACACCTTATGCTCTGAGCTGCATAAATGTTGATCAGCTTGGTGCTAGCTTGAAGTTTAGACCAGTCACACCTTCAAGTTGAGCAGCGCATCTGTGGTGTGCGGCCACAATTTAATGGGACGGGACCTGGATTGTGCGATCAAGAGATAATCCTGCCCTGGAGTTGTGTAACTTTGTGCTACATAATGAGTGTTTTAAGCTGCTTTAAGGTGTTAATGTGTGGACACTCTAGGGCAGGAGTGGCAGGGGCTTCAGGGAGCAGCGTGGGGAGTGGCAGGGGCTTCAGTGACTGACGCCTGAAGTGGTGGGGGCTGCAAGGAACAGTGCAGTGAGTGGCAGATATCATTGGGAGTGGTGCAGTGAGGGCCATGGGGAGCAGTGTGGGAAGCAATGGGGGCCATGGTGAGCGGTGCTGTTAGCAGTGGGGACCACGGGGAGTGGTGCAGCAAGCATCTGAAGCCTCAGGAAGCAGTGGGGAGTGGCATGGCAAACAGTGGGGATCGTGGGGAGCAGCAAGGGATGCAGCAGGGGCCACAGCAAGCAGCGTGAGAAGTGGCAGGGGCCATGGGGAGTGGCACGGCAAGCAGTGGGGGCCATGGAAGGTGGCAGGGGCTGTGGGGAGTGGTGTGGGAAGTGGCAGGAACTATGCGGAGTGGCACGGTGAGTGGTGGGGGCTGCACAGGACTATATTTTGAGCTATTATGCAGTCACCTCTAGATACACTTTGTAAACCCATAAATCAGTACGAAAATATGTGTAAATAAAATTAACATAAGTTATGAAATAAGTTATAGTAGATGTTTTATTTTTTTGTATATAATTTGGGGTTTTTTTTTTCCAGTTTCAAGATTGTAGCACCCTTCCTCCCAAATGGAGTACTTCCGGGCCTTCAATTGACTTCCTGTCTACAACGTACGATGTGCAGGACTGGAAAGACCATTGTACCTCCAATACATTGCCCAAGGTAAATGCAAAGTGAAAGTGGTGCATGAAGCTCAGTGACTCTGAGTATAAATTACACAGATTTGGTTGTTGTAAATAGGGGCATGAGTTATATACTTAAAATATTAAGGAAAACTTTGAATGTTGGGGAAGAAGGAAACAAAGAGCAGCAAGGGAGCCATAAAATTTGAATGAAGCCTTATGAAAGGAAAGTAACAACAGTCATAATTTTTCAAAACCATTCCAGAAGAGGGCTGCGTTTGTTAAAAAAAAATGTTTATTATACCAGGCAGCAAGTATGGGCTTTGCAACTCTGAAGGCAGGCCAGTATGGAATTTCTCAGTTCATTGTATTAAATTCCCTGTCCTATAGTCTAAATGACTGAAAGTACCTGTTGGTTCATAATATTGTCTGTTTGGTGACATATCCATTTTTTAATCCAGCTCTTAGAAATCCTTCTGTGCAGTGACTTTACGCGAGGCTTATTCTACTGTTAACATTTCTTTTTATTATTTGTATATACTATTCTAAAAATAAAATGTAAATAGAGTACTATATATACAAATTAAGTTAGCAATTAGGGGTAGTCTTGTTAATAATCTCTCAGACATCTATCTGGCAATAAGTATTAGTTGGCAGAATCATTATTATCAGTGGGTGAATGCAGAGGATTCTGTATTCACATATTAAATAAAAATTAGTGGCATGGCAAATCTGGGGGGAACACATTTGTACTTTAAAGTTCAGGCTGATGTTTAGGTCTTGTGTGTTGAGTCTTCCATAGGAAAACTAGAAAGAGCCTTGCTGTTTGCATTTATCAAATTCTATTTCAAGAACACATTTCAATCAGCAATATCCAGCAGAGGTATGCAAAGCGGGCTATATTCAATTCAGATTCATATTTAGCCCGATTCAGGGGACAGACTCAATTAGTTGATTCTGATCACTGTCCCAATTCAATTTGGCTGAACTGAATCTTCAGATTCAGATGATGATTTGGAGAATCAGTAAGTCAGCCATAGACACAGCTTTAAATGTTTTTTCTACATACCTTGAGGTACCAGGCATGGCTCATGAACACTGAAATAGTGGGGTGGATGGAGCATTATGAACTAAAGCAGTGAAATTCTAAACTGATCATTTCAAATATGCATGCCTACCGGGAAACTGGAGTAAAGGATAGTAGTATAGGAGACATTTTGTCACTGAAATCTGACCAAAATCAATGGCTGAAATTTGCACAGTTCTTCATAGGAGGTTACTGAGTCCCTAAAATTCCTAGGAAGTTGCTGAGTCTGGGCTGAATCTAAATGTCAACTTGTATAATGATTACAGCTGATTAAAAGTGTGGTAAATATTTCCAAATGTTTAAAAATGTAAATTTTAAAGGTAAATCCTTCTCAAATCTCATAGGAAATACTAGACAATGGACAATAGCCAGTCATCTGATGTGTTCCTACTGCTGCTTACTGTTATCTCACTCTTGCCTCCCCTCTCACCCTTCCCACCACATTTGTGGAATCAGTTTTGTCTTCTGAAGCTATTTGAGGTATGGACTGCTGCTTTGATAATAGACCCAGTAACAAGGGTATGGGAAACTCTGGACACCCTCACAGTGCAAATAAAAAATACTAGGAAAAAAAAGATGGAGACAAAAGGTGGTAATTTAAGTTCAATGCTTTACAGAGGTAGCGATGCTAAACATATGCCCCTGAAACTGGGAATCTAAATGCTCAGTGATTTTGGTCTCAAAAAAGAGAGCATGGACCTCACATATAACTCTATTCAAGATGGAAACAGATACGCTCTGGGAACTGGCTGACCATGGTATACATCTGCAAAAGATAGTTTTATTGTGTTTAACTTGTAGTATAAAGACAGCATACTTATGATGTGATTTGGTATGGAAGACCTGGGTTTTCAAATGTACCTAGGAAAAGAAGGTCAGAAATGCTGTTGCCTCCTAAATAAAATAGGATTTGTTCAAATTATCAACAATATATATGAGATGAAGATCCAAGTGCCTTGGACAATTGAACAAAATGTTATTTCTATTTGCTACTTTGCTGTGAATACAAAATAAGCTGTTTGACACTACAGATCAAATGGAAAATAAATTAACATCCTGCAATGTACCACTGTTGCTTAAAGAGGAGAAAATGTTCCATTTGTTATTCACTACCACACACCTTCATTTCATACCTTCAAAACTTGTGTTAATATTACAAAAGATAAAGCATAAAAAGAAAAAAAGCCATCAAAACTTTTTAAAAAATGCATAGAATAAGTGGGGTCTTTTTTGATATTCAGTTAATATGGATATACAATTGTTTTAGGTATCTTCATTGGTCATGTTGTATTCATAGCATCTGATTAAGTAGGCTGTCATCTATGAAAACTTATGCTTGTCTAAACCAGTTAGTTTCTAAGGCTTCCGCTCCATGTTATGGGTATTACGCAATTAACTGCTGAGTCAAACCTTAAGACCAGCTGCATGTGCAAAGTAGCTATCATGCCAAAAAAGCTCCAACCAGCTATAAAGCTAGACTTCGAAAACTTGTACTAACTTTATAGCTGGTTGCTATGGAGCTTTCATTTGAGCATGTAGCATGGTCTCCCCTGTGACTGGGAGCCCTGTCAGCTGACAGGGCTTCCAGCTGCAGGGGTGCACCATGTCCCTCTGGATCTGGGAATGTGACAACTGAAGCTTGCTGCTGACTCTGGGTCTTGGCAGCACAGGGATCAAGACTCCTTCAGCTGCGGACAATGAGTGCCAGGACCTAGCTGGCTCCCAGCAGCTGGGGGGGCATGCCTGCACTGGGGGTTTCACAGACCACTGAAACTGGGCAATCATGGTTGCCACAATCCCCCAGCCCTGGGGGTGCATGCAGTGGATCCATGGCTGGGAGCCTGCACCAGCAATATTGCATGATGGGATCTGATGCACAATCCCACAGTCCATGCTCCCTGCCATGCATGTGTGGTATAGCTACCCTGCTTTGCCTTTTGCTTGCCTTTTTGTGTGATGATTAACCTTCTTAGTGAATATGTCTGGTTTCTTAAGAAAGATGATATGACAGACATGGAAACTGCAGGATATTAGTAGCATGCTTTAGGTGATGGCATTTTTAGCACAGACCTGAAATTAAAAGCCTGTGACCAGTAAGTGCAATAATCATCCTAAAATATAGTTTGTTGTGCCTCCTCCTCTGAAAGGAGATTTAGATATAAGAAATAAACTTCTAACTTTTAATGATAGAATCATAATTTTAGAAGGGATTGTGGGGGCTATCTAGCCCCTTTATTAATGATTAATATGGACATTATTGGCAACACATATGATTATATATACAATTCTGTATATCAAATATGATTATATATACAATTCTAAAGCCATGTCATAAAAAAAAGATTAGTATATAATAATAGAGAAGATGCTTGAAAATACTGAAATCTAGGAGATGAATATTAAAATTCTATAAATATATTTTCTTAAAACAACATATTTTTTCATTTAATAGTTGTATATTCCCTTCCAATTCATTGAAGATAGGAATAATTACATATAGGGCACGATGGATTTTATAACGGCAGGATTTCACACTGAGAGCTCTGAATTACAGATTTAGGGATTATATGTGAGGTTTATATTAATAATGTTATCAGGCATGTCCATTAAAAACTGAGAAGCTATATTGGGGTAAATGTTGATTGAATTTAAAAGCTACAGGAGAGATCTTGTAATGAGTCAAAGTACAGGTAATACTAGGTCTTTGAAAATGGTCTTTTTAAAATCATTTTCTACTCAAGAAAAATGAATTGGATGCTGATACTGGGGGAAAAATGAGATTGTTCTGTGTCCCTATTTTAAAGGGCATATATTTAATAAATGCATTTGATGACTTACTTGAAGGTTCTTATTGGAAAAAATTTGGGCTGTTTAACATAATGTGTGATCACTATTTACATTTTGCTGTTGGAATGAATATAACAATGAAAAGGTACTTTTCTTTGGGGCATATCCTCGAAGACCAAATTTTAAATCAATACAATAAACAAACACAATTGCTTGTCATCTATTGAAACTAACTTTACGGTAGATAGTTTTATCTATTTACTATTTAATTAACTGTTTCAGAATTATGTCACCTTGTGATCTTGGTGTGTCTGCACATGTTTTATATTTTATGAAGTAATGAATTAAAATTTTTGGAGTGGCTTTGATTTATATCTCCTTTTTTCACTATCTTGCTGTAGTGGCTGCATAGTGGCTAAGAAGAGAAGCAAAAGGATAAACTTGAATAAAACCCAGTTAAAATGCAGATGAAATGAATTTCTTGGTAATAAAGCATATATAAAGCTTGCAACACTAATGACCATAGTAATAAAAAGTATATGGAACATTTTATCTACCTCTATCGTTTCATCTTTATGCTCAGTTAGATAAAAGCCTTCAGATAATTATAAAGGCTTTGCATTTCTTTTGCTATAAATGTGATTAACTGATTTATAACCGTGTTTTCTCAAGGGATAACTAAATTCTTTGTTTTCACTTTCTGCTTAAAATAAATAGGTATTCAAATATAAAAGAATAATTTTCATAAAACCATGTTTAGCTTGGGGATTGAAATTTGGAGAATCACCAGAAAAATATTTTTCCATAGGGACAAGGGAAATATCCTTATTACTCTGTTTAGCACTGAACACCTATTGTTGATGTTAATTTAGACAAGTTTTAATACACAGATCACCCCTTCTACCTGGCTTCAGAAATGAAAAATACTGTATATACATATGCAATTCATTTTTCCTTTCTCATACCTACTTGCATAATCTGTGAGGTGGAATACCAATGTTTTGCCATGCTTTAAAGTCTCTCTGGTTATCAAATCCAGGCACATAATCAGTTGGCTTGATTGTCAGATACTGAATGCCCAAGAGCTTGTACTACCCTGAGTAAAATTTACCAGGTACTAAATGCTTTTGAAAGTCATATTTAGGTCCAGAAACACAGATTAAGAATCTAACTTTAGGTTCTTATTTCTTTAAACAGTCAGTATGACAAATGTTAAAAAAAAAGAAAAACACAGATCAGACTGAGGAGCAGCTGCTCATAGAAGAATCAAACCAATATGGTTTTAGAAGCTGAAAAAACATTAAAAGAATGTGACTGACCATACCACATTAAGCTCTAAAACTACTTTGAAAAATTGTGTGCTCTCTTGTGATCATTCTGTACATGTGGAAATTCAATTATTATTCAATGAGACAGTGATGCGAATCACCAAATCAAACAACTGTCCCAAGTCAGCCGAATCTGAATCCGAAGCAAATACTAGCCACTTTGCACAGGCCTAATATGTGTGTGTGTGTGTGTGTGTGTGTGTGTGTATCTATCTTTACAGCAAAAGCTCTCTTATCCAGCACCCATGGGGAAGGGGGTGTGCCAGATAACCAAATATGCTGGTTACTTGAGAGGCATCTTTGCCTGGTCAGGCAAAGACGCCCCTCCCGCCACATCTGGTGTGTCAGTGTGCCGGGGGACAGGCACTGCACCACCCCTCCTGCCCCGCCCCTGGCATCAGTGTGCCAGGGGACAGGAAGGAGGGCCCCGCGCAGGCTGCTTTGCCCTTGGGTCATGGCACGAAGTGGGACTTGGCAAAACCGGAAGTAAGATTCTGATTTTGTTTTTGTTGTGTCGACCAGTGCTGACCAGCATGCCATTTAATGAAATGCCAGATAACACGGCTGTGTGTGTGTGTGTGTGTGTGTACATACACATATATACATATACATACACACACACATACATCGGGAATGAGGGAAGCTGGATAACAAAATATGCCAGTTAATTGAGCAGCCCGGGCTGCCGCCTCTTCCGCCGCGTCTGCAGCCTCCCACCACCCCTGCCACGGCATTATTGCCCCTCCTGTGGGCCCTGCAGGACAGGGAGGTGGGCCCCGCACAGTCCTGCACAGCCTGTTATGCCCCCAGGCCATGGAGGCTTGGAGAAACTGGAAGTACCATGGTAGGCACTTCCAATTTCACTTTATCTTACAAGCCGGCATGCCGGAGCATGCTTGCTTGTAAGATGCCAGTTAATAGAACTTTTACTCTATGTGTGTGTGTATGTATATATGTATGTATGTATGTATGTATCTATCTATAAATAGATCGAGATCTATCTAAATATATGTATGTATATATATGATTTGTTTATACTCCAATGTATCTATAGAAATATAGAGATATGTATCTCTATAGATATGTATCTAGAGAAAGAGAGAGAGATAAGTAGATATATATCTATAGAGATATATCTGTAGATAGATATATAATCAGTGCTGCTTTTCCAGGCACATAGCTTTATAATGACTGCTCTCTAGTTGTCTTTCTGGTTTGTGGCTTGCTTTAGGTATGCTTTTTCACAAAGCTGAAAATGCCACATGAGGGGTCCTCTTCCAAGAGTGAACCCTACAGAGGGTTGTACGTAGATGCTTTTATTTATCATATCCCAAGAGAAGACTGATTACCTAGGCATCAGTCACCAAAATGTTGTTTGTTTTTTTTTTAACTGTAGCAATATATAAAACAGGACCTTTTTCATTCTAACTGTGTTTATTTCACTCCCTAGCTATATGCATTCTTCAATCATGTGCAACACAAATCACAGTAATGCAAAGCAGATACACTTGTAATTTTAGTGTTCAATACCATGGAGCTGTTGGAATAAAAGTTGTGACCAAGTTGTTCTATGTTTTGTTTGTTGAAATAGATATTTCTCATCCTTTTTATTATATTTTTTTCCCATCCGAAGTGTAAGTGAAGCCTGGCATTATATTTTTTGCATGTAGGCTTACATTATAGTTATGTTAAATGCATCTAAAATTTCTTGGCTGTCTCTGAAAAGGTTCTGTAGTGACTTAATTGAAAAATATCCATCTTTAAAGATTGACCTTCAGGGCTAGCTTTGCTAATTGGCAACAACATAGAAGTTATCCTAAACAACACAGCAAAAATGCTAAGAAGAGTTGGGATGGGACAAACTCTTACGCAGGAATAGGTGATCATATCCAAAGATACTTGTATTATTTTTGGTACTACAGGAAAGCTTGTGGGACCAGAAGCTTTTGTGGTAGGCGAAGAAGCCATCCTAAGGAGCTGGCAGTATAAGGTTGTCTGCAGAGTTATAAGGCTGCACTCTATAGGCCTAGATATCAATGCCACATAATAGAATACTCAAATATAAAAATAATGTGACTTTATTCCTTGTTTTATTTATTGAATTAAGGAGGAGCAGGATTCTTATTCTGTTATGTAAGCACACACATTTTCATTTTTGGCAGCACTGGTCAAAGTTAGTTGCTAGTTCTCTTTATTAAGTTTCCTGCCCAGTGAAACTTATTCTTCTAACTTTTATGCTTCATTTTACAGCTACTTCTGATATTTATTATGTCAATTTGATAGTGTTTTTGGAGGCAGGAGGATCAAAACCAGTTTACCCAAAAATGCTTTGGGCAGACATTTGTGATATCAGCAGGGAGAAGAAGAAAATTAATTACTGGAAAAAAACCCTAATCAAGACTAAAAACCAGCAAGAGGTGTTTGATATTTTGATTAACATTTCAGCGTTTTCTCCATTTATCTTTATACCAACAATCCTAGAGGATAAACATGAAGGGTGAAATATGGTTCAGCAATGAAACCGGGTGCGAGGGGAATCTTTTTCAGAATAGATACTCCCTAAGCCATTCACTGGAGGAAAAAAAAGAAAACTGACGAGACTGTGCAAAGTTTCCTCAAATTAGGTGGTGTAGGGATTAGAGCTGGTTGAATAATTAATTTCATGGGGGGGGGTGTTAATAAATTTCTATGAATATTTATTTGCCCAGCTTACAGACCTACTTGAATAGTCTGTGAATATTTTCATCAAATTTATTCAAGAAATGTTACGCAATTTCAAATACAGCATTCAGTAATTCTTTCATCCTTCTATTATTCATCTAAATTGTATGTGCTGTGCAGGCATTTGTTTTGACCCTGTGATGGGACACATGAAAGCCCACTCTGTCCAAATAGAGATTAATGAATTGTTAATACCCTTGTCAGCCAGGGTGTCATAGCTGAAAGGAGTTAAAAGAGGGAACACTTCTCAGTTGGGGCTAACTGGAGAGGAGAGCAAACTTGTAGTACCTATGTCCTGCATAGAACTGGAAATTAACTGCAATCTGATAGAGCAGTGGTCTCTAATCTTTTTATGGTGAAGATCACTTTTTGTTAGTAAAGGGCACCCCAGGATCTACCGCCTCTGCCTTGCCCCCCACCCTATCCCCAAATTGACCGCATCTCTGAATCAAACAGGCACCCCCGCCTACTCTCCAAGCTCTATCAATGGCTTCTCCATTTGGCCCCAGAATCCTGGCTCTTTAAAAAAAGAAAAAAAGAGCCCTGCACTCACCAGCTGCTGCCAGGTTGGGGGGGGGCATCCCTACTGCTTCCTGCTTCCCTGTACTGTGGGAGGGGCTCTACCATAAGCACCCATTCTCCACCAACTCTCCTGGCCACACAGTCCTTGCTCTTTTTTTTTTTTAAAGCCCTG
>NW_005842743.1:194072-194746 GCF_000455745.1 Alligator sinensis
CCACTGCACCCCACACTGCATGGGGGATTCTGCCACAAGTCCCAATTCCACACCTGTTCTCCAAGTACCGCTCCCATGGCTGCCTTGCCTGGGCCCATTGTCCTGACTCTTTAACAACAACAAAAAAGTCCTGCACTCTCCAGCTGCTGCCAGGTGGGGAGGAAATTCCCGCACCCCCACCCCACTGCCCCGTGCTGTGCTGATGGGCTCTTCCGTGAGCCCCCAGAAGCCCTGATGGTTGCTGCAGCAGCCAGTGTGTGCAAGGATTTTTTTTTTTTTTTAATGAACCGGGAGCTGGGGCTGGGTGAGGCAGCCATTCACAGGGCTGGGACAGTGGGTGGAGATGGGGGCTCATGGCAGAGCCCCCAATGCAGTGCAGGGATCACCCTCCCTGCCTGGCAGGAGCCGGTGAGTATGGGACTTTTTTTTTTTTAAGTGCCAGGTGGGCCAGACAATGACATGGATGGGAGAGTGGGTGGGGGTCATGGGGTACTCAAGGGGACTGGGGGAGCAGGCAGGGGATGGGGCCCATAGATTCAGCTGCTGAATTGGGCTGAATCTTGTCCCAATTGAATCAACACCCAAAGTTTCACATAGCCCTACCTCCTATCCTTCACCACTCCCTGCTCCGCAGGAATTCCCCCTCACCTCTGTCTTGCGGAGGCGTTGCATGT
>NW_005842743.1:194960-218142 GCF_000455745.1 Alligator sinensis
AAGGGATGGTAGGGCTGCTGTAGTGCCACCCAGCTTCTAGCTTGAGCAATTGCAGTCATGTGCCTGCATTTCTGGGATGTCTGTACAGTTACGAAGTAGTTTAGCCTTGCCAGGTTAGACTAACCTGCAAAAATTGAATCAATTCAGGCTCAAGCTTTATGAATGTCTGTCCCTAGCCTAATAATTCCTATGCAAAGTCACTTAGTTCTAGGGGAAAAAAAC
The DNA here is from genome assembly GCF_000455745.1 of Alligator sinensis. NCBI lineage: Eukaryota > Metazoa > Chordata > Crocodylia > Alligatoridae > Alligator > Alligator sinensis. Next base: position 195,183 of record NW_005842743.1, read on the forward strand.
AACAACATTCCATTCCAATATTCTTCAAGTGCAGTTGAAAACAGGTTATCAGACAAGATTAACATATTTTTGAATGTCAGAGACTCTTTGAAGGTATTGGATCACCCTTATCAAATTAAATCATCAGCTCTTGAGATCGAATCCAAAATGAAAACTTGAGTGTTATGATGATAAAATGTTCAATGGGTAACTAGACATTTAACAGTAGTGTATTGTTAGTATATAGCCATATATAATTACACCAGGGCAACAGCAACACATCTCCTTATCTAATACCCTCTTGTTCTTGCTCTGCCAGAGTAGTATCTTGCTCTCTCTGGCCCCAGTTCTGGAAAGTATCCTTATTTGGAGCAGCATTAAACATGTACTTATATACCATTGAACATACAAGTACCTTTCTGAATTGGGGCCCACCTTTCTCTATTTTTACCCTTCCTCCTTCCCTACTTTTACAATCATGTGTACTACCCATTTCCTTTCCCTTTGCAGGCTTTCTGTGCACCATTTGACCTCAGGGTGCTGTTACAGGGTGCTTGCTCCATTATTCATGAGGAAACAGAGGCATTCTTGGTTCCTTTCTCTCCACAGGACTGGACTGGGTCAAGTCAGAGGCATAGCAAGTAGAAGTTCTGCATACATATACTGAGGGCAATTGTTAAGAACCACCATGGATATGATTCCATAGAATTATAATAATAAATATATGTTAGTTCAACCCAGGAGCATCCAGAGTGTTGTTGCTGAACTCACAACATTTTCTCTGGTGATGAGGGTGGGATACTTTGCTGAAAAGACACCTCTAGATTGTGAGGGTAACATTCTGAGACCAGTCTGTGTTTTGTGATTGGAGGGAAGTTATTTTTTTTTCTTTTTCTTCTTTTTTCTTTATTAAGGCTGATGTTAGTTAAATGGCTACATTGGGGCATATAGAAGAATTTGAGGTGAACCAGACAGCTTCTTGGGACTTCTATGCTGAAAGGCTATCTTATTACCTGGAAGCCAACGAAGTGGAAAACACAAAATGGAAGTGTGCGATCCTCCTGACAGTCTGTGGTGCCAAAGAATTTGCCATTGTTCATTCCCTCACAGCACCTGCCTTACCAAACACTAAGTCTTATGCTGTACTAATTGCCCTGCTCAAGGCACATTTTTTCCCAAGGCCATCTGTTACCCTGCAGAGACTTCATTTTTTCAAATGGGACCAAAAGGCCAATGAAGGCATAGCAGATTACCTGGCTGAGCTCTGTCACCTTGTGGAATTTTGTTAGTTTGGGGATCTCCTGAATTAGGTGCTTAGTGACCATCTTATCTATGGGGTTCAAGATGAAGCAACCCAACATCACTTCTTCTCTGAACCAAATTTGTCCATGGCTACTGCACAAGAAAAAGCCTTAGCAGCTGAAGCAGCATCCCATAACATGAGAGAAATTCACCAGGTGTTCTCCAGCAATGTCCACTTACTCCAAAAAGATCAAGAATCAGATCATAACCAGCAAATTCAGTGGATTATGCCCTCACCAACAGCACCACATAAAATCCAGACATGTTTGAGTTGTTGCAGCCACCATAGATGAAGGTGCAGGTTTAGGAATGTGGAGTGTCATACCTGCAAAAAGAAGGGCCACATAGAGAGGGTTTGGCACTCAAAGGCCAGTTCCAAGAGACAAAAAGACTGTGGCAAATGTATTCCCTCCTAAACCACTCACAAATTTAGAGTCCTTTCCAGAATGTGAGGTACAAAAACTATATTTGATTCAAAATGTTGGTGTTGTTGAAACTCAAGGTTCTTAGATGATTGCAACTGTAGTAAAAAATGGGAAGAAGTGAAAAATGGAAGTGGACTCAGGCTCAGGAGTATCTCATAGATGAAAACACATTCTTCCAATTGTTTTGGCACCCTCTTCCCAAGTTATTGAAACCTAAGTGTCGCCTGCATGACTACAAGGGACAGATTGTGGAAACTTTGGGTAGCTGCAGTGTAGATGTCCAGTATGGATCTGTTAGACACCATCTACCCCTCATTGTTACTAAGGGTCCTCACTAAAGTCTTCTAGGGAGAAGTTCGTTCTCGCCATTGGGAATCAGTATTCAAGGCATACACAGTCTCTTCACAGAAAGTCTAAAAAGGCTTGCGAGGGAGTTTCCCCAGGTAATCTCTGAGGAATTAAAAACTTACTCTGGTCCACCTGTGACGTTCCAAATGGATCCTGTGATAGCCCCTATCTTTATGAAGGCTTGGAATGTACCTTTCACACTGCAGCTGAGAATTGATTCAGAATTAGATTGACGTATCACACAAGGGGACCTTGAGCCAATTGTACATACAAACTGGGCCACGCCAATTGTTCCTGTTTTAAAACCTAATGGCAGTGTTCACATCTGTGGGGATTGCAAGTGCACTGTTAATAAAGCACTTAAGCAGGATCTGCACCCAGTGCCTGCCATTAACCAGTTACTGTCTGTTCTTGCAGGAGGGAAAGTTTTTGCCAAATTTGACCTCGCTCAAGCCTATCGGCAATTGATAGTGGATGACAAGGCTGCTAAGGCCCAAACAATAATTCACACTGGGGAGCATTCTGTTTTAAGTGCCTCCAGTTTGGAATTTCTGTGGCATCAGGGATTTTCTAGCAGTTTGTGGAGAAAATGCTAGCAGGAACTTCTGGGGTCGTTCCATACTTTGCTGATGTGTTGATCATGGGGCCATTTAGAGAGAAACTCACTGAGAGACTCAGAGAGGTTTAACAGAGATTCAATAAAGCAGGTATCAGAAGAAAAAGAGAGAAATGTCAACTGAGAGTTTCCACTTTCAACTTTCTGGGATATCAAATTGATGCTTCTGGCATTCACCCAGTTGAAGACAAGCTAAAAGCAATACATGATGCCCCTATATCAAAATGCAGACAGGATCTCCAAGCATTCTTAGGACTTCTCAATTTTTATCACATCTTCTTGAAAGACAAAACCACCATAGCAGAGCCCCTTCATTGCTTACTGGATAAAGGAGCTCAGTGGAAGTGGATTTGCCAGCACAATGAAGCCTTCCGGGGTGTCAAGAAGTTGCTGACATCAGACTCTGTCCTTGTTCACTGTGATGAGCAGAACCCATTGTCCATTACTTGATGCCTTGCCGTTTGGTGTTGGTGCTGTCCTCAGTCACACATTTTCTGATGGCACCTTGCTTTTTACTCAAGAACAATAACTTCAACCGACAGGAATTATGCAGATTGATAAAGAAGCATTGGCAATCATTGCAGGAGTTAAAAAATTTCACAATTACATTTATGGCTGCAAATTTGAAATCCGAAAGGACCACAAACCCCTTCTTGGAATTTCTACTATGGGCAAACCAATCTCTTCTATTTTGTCTCCATGTGTGCGACACTGGAGCATCATGCTAAATGCATATGACTATACAGTCATGTACAAACCTGGGAAAACAATTGCAAATGCTGATGCATTGAGCCGCCTACCACTACAAATATCTGATTGTGCTACTCCCCTACCAGTGGAAGTCCTCATGCTGGAATCCATTCCAGAAGCCCCTCTGCAGACTGATCAGATAGCAAAGATGATTGCAAAAGACCCTATCCTTTCCCATGTCCTCAACTGGGTGTAGGGGGGCTGGCCTACAGAAAATTGGCTGAGGAATTCAGGCCATTTTCATTGCATCAGAATGAGCTGTCTACCCACAAGGGTTACCTCTTGTGGGGAAATCATGTCATACTTCCAGAAGCAGGATGTTAAATCATACTGACAACACTGCATGCAGCACACCCAGGCATTGTGAGGATGAAAGTGCTGGCTAGAAGTTATATATGGTGGCTAGGTATAGACAGTGACATAGAAAGGGTTATGAGGGAGGGCAGCATTTGTCAAGCAACCCATCATAACCCACTGAAGGCACCAGTATTCCCTTGGGAAATGACAAAGGAACCCTAGTCACACATCCACATTGATTTTGCTGGCCCTTTTCAAGGTAAGAACTTCTTAATTTTTGTTGACTCATACTCAAAACGGCTTGAAGTGATTACTGTCTCAACTCTTACATCAACTGCCACTATAACAGCTCTCTGTCAGCTGTTTGCAACCCATGGAGTGCCCAACACTATCATTTCTGATAATGGCAGTACTGAGCAGAGTTCTAAGATTTTGCCAGCTGCAATCTCATTAGAACTGTTACCATTGGACCTCACAGGCCACAGACCAATGGGCAAGCTTAGAGAATGGTGCAGACTACAAAAGGTGCATTGAACAGGATTGTTGTAGGAGACTGGCCTACCAGACTGGCCAGATTTCCATTTGCTCAACATGTAATTCCTTGCCCTACAACAGGGCCCAGCTTATCCGAGCTTCTTACAGGTCATCGCCTCAAGACATGCCTTGACGGTGTTAACCCCAACCTTGTGAGAGACATTCAGTTTAGGCAAGAACAGGAGTTGGACTCTGCATTGGCATCTGGTACCTTATGTCTTTTCATTCCACGAGAGACTTTTTCCTCGGAATTATGGGACAGTGGATTCAATCTAAAATTGTAAGTTCTACAGGACCCATATCATGTCCATCATCAGTCTGGGCTGTATAAGTTTAGAGACATCATGTGGACCAGCTGCGTGGGCATTCTCCTACTGATAACCCTATACCTGAACAATTTCCAAGCACCAATCTACCACTGACAGACATGGATTCATTGGGGAAGTGCCTACCTGTTTCCACCAATGCATATCCTTTGCCATTTCCATCAGAAGGACGCGTCACTGTTGAGTCTTCAGATAGGCTGACAGGCCCATCATCATCTGTCAGAAGGAAGCATCACTGTTGAGTATCCAGATAGGCTGAAAGGGCCATCATCTGCTGAACCCCTCACTGAGTCTGGTTCTATGGGAAGACCACAATGGAAGCGGGGTCCTGCCAAATGGTTGGCTGACTATTCTGTCTAAGGGGAAGGGGTGTTGTGTCTTATTGTGTTTTTCTTGTATTGTCTGTTTAAGGTCAAAGCCCTGATGGTCAGCACTGCAGGGTTCAGTTTGCTTTATGGAAGTTTTGCAGCACTGGGGACTCCACGGTTTCTGCCATGAGGAGCTAAGTGTATTCTTAGTTCCTCCCCCCACACAGGACTGGAGTGGGTCAAGTCAGAGGCAGAGCAAGTATAAGTTCTGCATACATATACTGAGGGCAATTGTTAAGATCCACCATGGATATGATTCCAGAGAATTATAATAATAAATATCTGTTAGTTAAACCCAGGATTATCCAGAGTGTTGTTGCTGAACTCGCAACATATTAGGCATGTAGCTCTGAAGCACAAAAAACATCATGGGGGCTATGGATTCCTTCACTGTGCAGCAAGCAGGAACCAGCCAGAGCCACAGGTGTGATGGGAAAAGTCTTGAAAAAAAACCCAAAACTGTTTGAAGTAAATGGGAAGGGGGGAGAAGTAAAGAAAAAAGGAGTGAAAAAAGAATAAAAAATAAAGGACCAAAATCTTGCATGTGTTTCACTGAATAGGGATTGGTTTGTGGGTATGAGGGGTCAGTTGGGTTAGTACTGACACCAGGGCACAGCTGAGACCTAGCAGAGCTGAAATCCTGCATGCCATGCTGAGGCAGTACTTGGGTTAACACTTATGCTGGGACAGAGCTGAGAACTGGTGGGTTCACTACAGGCATCCAATATCCTGGCAGAGCTGGGACCCAGCAAGCTTTCTGCATGCCACACCAGGGCAGAGCTGAGATGCACTTTGCAGCCCTGGTGGTTTCCATTCTCTGGCTCATTCCCTTTACAGTAAGAGGTATCAGGATTGCTATTGGTGTTTGCATGGTGGTGCTAGAGCAAGCAGCAAACTGGTGAGCTTCACCTCGGTTCTCAGAGTGGTCAGATTATGCTGGAGTGTCATCCCCTGGGGATGGGAGGTGGTGCTAAAATGGGGCAAACACCACCTCCCCGGGCAGTACAGTACAGGCATTCTGAAAGTTTCTCTCAGAGCAAAAGTATGGGAAGGGCTGAGAATGGTGAATTCAGGGATGCTAAAAGAAATAAAATAGAGTAGAGGTCAGCAACATTTTTTGGGCAGTGCCAAAAACACCTGCAACCTAGATTTGTAACATTTTGGCATGCCAGGGGAGGACAGTGGGCGAGCCACAAGGGGCCTCATGCTTGCTGTGGCAATGCAGCTCTAGCTCCTTTCCTACCATCCTCCCTGAGGCACCTGTACCAAGCAAAATGGCATATGACATGCTCTGGCACCTGGAATAGAGTGTTTTATTTCCCCAGAGCAGACTAACAATACCTTTGAATACCTAGGTAAAATAGATCAAAGATGACCTCTACCTGAAGTGGCATAACTTTAAAATGCTTAAAGATTACTTAGCTCAGGTGAACACACTGCAGCCTGTAGTGCTCTATTTTAAATGCTGTTATGATGCTTTAAAGCTAACCTGTAACTCCACTGTCATTCAACACTCTTGTCCTGAATAGCAGTGTGTGCACAACTTCCTATTGCTCAGCTTTTCAATCTAGTTGAGATAACCAGTCTTTAGATTCAATAAAGTGTTCACTCCACAAAAGTATACCCTAGGGTTTATTAGTATCTCAACTCATTGTCTGCTACTGATGGAAACAGTGTATGCAGTTTTAACTCTTCTTAGCTCTCTTATGAAGCATGACAATTAGTGGTAAAATGGGAACATTTCCCAACTTAAAATGCATTTGATCACCTGATCCAGCTCCAGCAACCATAATTTTATATGTCTGTTAATGCCAAACAGTTTCACAAGGAAGAAATTGATTATTCTACACAGCAAGACTATTTAGATGTTAATTTGTCTAGTAACAAATGTGAAAATGAAGATGATATCCATGAAGATCTCTGTTTCTCTGTTTCCTCAAAACAACTCAGTCCTTGAATTCTGCATTTAGAGGTGATGTTTCTTCTGAAAATGTTCTGTGCTTTACTATAGGATAGATGTAATATAAGCCACAGACAACTATAAGAGTAGCAATATACCAAAAAACCTCTGAAGATATTTTTTCACTTGCTTGCAAAATGTGTAAACAAAGTAGATGACTTAAGTTATTTGTTTCAGTATTGCAAAATGAGTCCATGATAAGACCGTTTTATTGATGGCTACCTTTTGGCAGGGAAGCACATTGAAGAGAGCCAAGATTATTAATTTAAAAATACCAAAAACATCTTAAGTAAGTTTTGCCTGAGCTGAAGGGTTTGTGTTTAATATTGAAGCAACACTTTCCAATAGATGTTTATATCATATAGATTTCAAGGATGGCAGTATACTTATTTCTACAAACAGCATTTAAAAAAAAGGCAGGTGTGGTAGATGATGACTTTGATTAATGCACTGAATAGGATTTAGGATTCTGTTCTGCCTTTGCTGCATACTTCCCTGTGATGCCTTACTCCCATTTTACAGATAAAATTTGAGGCATAATTTGTTTTCCTGAGAAGGTATTGCAAGAACAGATTCATTAGGGCATGCAAGGTTTTGCATCCCCATGGTGACAGACACAGAAGTAACTAGGAAGATCAATAGAAAAGCAGAATTATGGTTATTTTTCTACCTGCAGGCTGATTCCCAATGCCCCATATTAACCCTGCATTTATCAACTCTCCATTTACTGCTATTAGTTCATCTACTGGGTTTTTTTTCCTGTTCCACTGCAGAATTAAAATTCTTTGCACAGTCCTTTGATTCATCCTTCTTACAGCCTATGTACTGTTCAGAGAATGCTGGTAGATGCAAAGAAGTATGCCAAACTATCAGCTGTGGTGCAAATGGAGCCTAATAAAAGATGGTAAATCCTGACTGAGTCAGGAAAGGTTAGCAAAGTATGCAATAGGAACTTTGATAGAGGCCTTTTTGGTCTATGAAAATCAGTGTCTGTGGAATACCATTTTTTTGCCAAGCCATATTTCATAGTTTAGTTTGAGAGAAGACCACAAATAACAACAAATGGGGCACAGCTACATGTCGCCTTACATTGCTATAATGACACACTACATTGCCGCATAATGTGCTAAGGTGACATAATGATCACATAAATCTACACATGACTGGCAGCTACTTCACAGTGGTGGCACACTCCCCCTTTTAGCGTGCCAGTACAGCAAAGTAGCGGCAAAAAACAACTGTGCACTGCACGCACGGAGCAGTACAGGTGATTATTGTGCCATGCATTAGTAGTTCAAAAAGGAAAGTACTAAAGTCCAAAACAGTAACAGTGTTGCTGTAGGGTGACATGGAGACATGTCCATGGTCTTTCCTGCTTCTTTCCTTATGAGAGACGAGAACTTCCTTGATTAATGTAATTGCTGTTCATGGATTGGGACTAATCATTTAAATACTTACAAGAAGCAGTTAAGCTCCTCATGGAACCTAATTGCTGAAATAACTGCCTCCATTCCAAACACATCAGTAGAGGGTTTTTGCTGGTGATTTTGTGAAAATGTGGTTATTTGAAGAGAATGAGAAAATGAACAAAAGCACTGAAGGAACACCAAAAATAAAAGCACTGGTAACACGCAGTGCAGTGGGAGGGAGGAAGGGGAAGAGCAAGCTAAAAGGTTTGGAGCTATAAGCGAAGATGCTGTTTTGTTTTGATTACTGCTATGTTCAAAATGCAAACAGACATTTTGTATTTTCTTTATGTTAAATATTAAAGATGTAGCAAAGATTCTATTGTAAGGAGAAATTGATGGACGTGAGTAACATTGGGGCCCTGAAATTTAGCTAACTGTCTGAGGATGGTGAGGAAAGGGGAATTGCAAGAATATCTTCAGTTCTTTAGTTTACTTTACCAGTACTCACTTTGAATATTTAACTTCAGCTTATTCATACCCTGTTCTGTTAGTTTTTTGAGGGCATTTAATACATTTTTTAAAACGGTGCAGTTGAAGTAAGTAACAATTTAATTTCTAGCTAACTTTATTTGGTACATGGAGCCAGTCTTTTTTTCTTGAGACATCCTAGACTTTTCTTACCTACTGTCAACCAACAGCTAGTAATATAATTCAGTATTCCTCCTATTCTGCTGCTAAAGATGAAGAGTTTAGCTTAGAAGAGCTTACAGGTGATGAAACAAATAGAATAGATCTTTCCAAAAAGAATTTTATGGAGATGTACCTTCATGAAGACATTCCTCCTGAGAGTATTTAAGTTAATTACTGCTGAATATATTTGGAGGGAATGTTCTGAACATAAGGAAGGTGCGAAAGTAGATGAATGCACTATAACACCAATGGCAGTTTCTAAGTTAAAAGCTCTTGCAGGCCTTCTGACAGCTTACCTCTTACCTATGCTTGCTGGCTGTTTAAATAAACAACACCAAGGAATGTTGCCTGCAGGTGTTTTCTTTTCACAGACAGTCTCTAAAGAAAGAAAGAAAATGGCTCTGAGCTATTTGGGGGTATCTCTCTCTCTCTTTTTTTTTTTTTTTTGCAACTGTTACTTCTACTTTAATGTTTAAAATACTTGGAAGATTAAAGTAAATCAAATGGAGCTACTAGATAGATGTGTACTGGATGTAAGTATTATACAGGATATAAATGTTCATAAAAGGAGGGAATTAACTATTGTACACGGAGCCAAAGCAAAGTTTCTCAACACCTTCAGATCAGGATTAATTGGTTCAGAGGCCTGTGATGGCCAGAACCGAAAGGGTTAATAAGCAACTTATAGCAAAAAAGAAATCTGCTTTTTGAGAGTATCTGATAAAAGCACATAAATATTGGCTAAAATAGAGCTTATGAAACTGTTTCCTGCAGACACTTCCTGCCTGTCTGGAGTATAACCCATAACATTATATATAACTGTTTGTACCGATCTTGAGACTGACATAAGTTTTAAAAAGTATAACTAAAAACAATAAAACTGCAGACTTAGCTGATTCAATAAATTTTTGCTTAAGGATCAATAAGATTAACAAACCTAACTACAAGATATAATTACTTAATTTTTTTTTAAATGTGTTAAGTTGAACTTGGGCAGAAAAAATGCTAATCTCAAACCCCAAAGTGATGTGGTATGATTTGCTTATTGTGTAAACCCAAGCTTGGGCAGTAACCTATTATAATAATTTTTAACACCTTTTAGCCCCATAGGGTAACAGCTAAAGGGTAAGATTGTGAGTGACTCTAAAGCCAGCAGATTAGCATAGAACAGGATATAAAAGAACACGCACATTAAGTGACCAGCAGGAAGGACGGAACAGAATGGTCATTGCTGAACCACGCCCCTGGATCCCTTACTCCCAATGTGAGCGAGAACCAGATCCTGACTGAGGGAACTTCCCCGTTATTTCCTCTGACAGCATGGATCGGGGACGCCTGACTTCGCTGGATCAGCTTGACGTGTACCTGACACTGAGGGACTATCGATAAGTTGCTAACCAAGTGGGAACTGTTTGTCAATTTGTCTGTCTGTTTTTATTATCACTGCCAATTTTTAACTTTTATTGTTATATTGTCTGTTTATTAGCTTAACCTTTTTATCAACTGTTATATGTGCAAACTATAATTTTTGCCATTATAAGTAAAATTCATTTTTACTGTTATAAGTGAAACTTGTCATTGCTTCACTCCCAACTCCACCTCCTTGATCCCGAACCAAGCAGTCCAGTGACTGATACAGTTGCAGCACTCAGCCAGCCTGCAACTAAATTGATACACTCACAGCGCCCAGTTGGCCTGTGACAGAGGCCTTGTGTTACTTCCCTTCAGTGAGACGAATTTCTGCTTGTGAGCAAAGAGAGAAATCATACCTTTGGTATTTCTTTCCACTTTTACATAGACAGAATATTTCATACTATCAGTAAGTGTAGCCATAAACTGAATCAACAAGGTATTGAAAATTCATTCAGATAGTCCATTTTGTTAGCAGATTGCTGGCAAATAGTTTGTTAATCAATATCAGCATATTTCTGATGTACTTCTAGGCTGGCCTCTGAATTTGAAAAGATTCTTGTCACATAAGTTCTGTATTATGTTTGAACTTGTAAAATATGGAGTCAAACTATTCTGAGAAGCATTTTTCAGGTTTAAAGTTTCGAATCCAGTTTATTTTTGGGGGGTCAATAAAACTGTTAGTTCAAAAAGACTCAAACTGCATTAGTGGCTGGCAAAAAGTAACATTTCTTATTTGTTAAATTTTCCTACATGTTTAATGGTCAAGGAAAAAAACCCAAACCCAAAACAGGCTTTGCTTCTCAGAAGTAGTAATATAGTTGTGAAATTATTAAATAGGGAGTACTAACAGTAAGCTTTATCTCAACAGAGGGGAATTTTTTGGAACAATTCTAAAAATCAAGATAGGAAAGCATGTTGGAAAGCTTGTTAGTAGCTTAAGCATACAGAAAAGAATCTAGACAAAACTTGAAATTAGGTATTCAGTCCTAAACTCAAAATATAAAACAAGAACAAAATGCAGACCAAGAAAGATACTAGAAATCTATTCTAACTTTGCAAATCTGAGTAAATTGGTATTTAACCTGCAAGTCATGAGTTGGACTGTTGTTACTAATATCTGTGGGAAAGCTCCCAGTAAGTCAACTTTCTGAAGAATATCAGTACTTCCCCACTGTCTTCCCGTCAAATTAAAACACCACAAATACTGAGCTAGCAGTTCTCTTAACTAAATAAGACTTAAAGGAAAAGACCCATGTTCTTAACATCCCTCAAAACTAACACTTGGAGTTTGAACTCTGAATCAGTACATTTTTCAGTTTTACAAGGGCATAACTGCAAGCCTGCCTTGAAGCATCATCATGTTTACATTATGACATTATCTAGAAACATTGTATCATTTGCCAGATACTTGGGCGAGCCAACCATAGAGAAACAGTAAAAGCAATGAAAATGTTACTGCCTTTCCTGGCTAGAAGGATGCTATTAACTTTAATTAGCCAGTTGAGCGCAAACAACCTGTAATCAAATGTAACGTTCTTTTTACTCCTAAAAGCTAGGTACTCTACTGAACATTATTTTAGCTCCAATTTAGTTGCATTGGGGTATTTTAGTGTTAGGGTGGGTGTTTGAAAGTGCTTGATATAATTACACAGCACCTGAATCACAAATAAAGCCCAATTCTTACAGGATTAACAGCTATAGAAAAATAAGGATAAGAAGAGTAATCACAAGAAAGCACAGCACTAAAGTGGTGAGTGCTTGAAATAAAATCAGCAAATTAAATAATAATTTAGAATACTTTTCCAAGGGGCTAATGGCAGGACAAGTACCTGTAAGTCTGACTTTTCCATATATTAATTCTGGGCAGCAACATGTTGTTCCAAAATCCCCAATTTAACGTCAGGTTTATTTCAGAACTTCTAATCTTTCCCACCCCTCTTTGCCTTTGGATATGAAGAAAAGTTCTAAAGCATTGTTTGGTGAAGGAAAAAAATAACACCTTTATTATTCAGCAAACCAACCAGTATCCACTGGGTAAAATCAGCTGTAGCATTAACTTCTAGTAACATATTAAACCTCTCATTCAACAAAACAGCAATGCCTTATCAGGATATATTTAGCAGAATAACCATACAAGGAAATAAGTAACCAGCTTGCCCATGAACAGTTTTAATCGGCTTTTAGCCAGGTGCCTACCTATGCGTTGAAGTCAGTTGGACTATTTATATGCTTAAATGTACATACATACTTAGCCTTTAATGTATTTATGTTCATATATTTATGCCCAGATCTGCACAGATAATGGGATGCATAAACAATTAGTTCTCCAAGCCTCAACGTTAAAGCCATGTTTAAAGTTTAAAACTAAAGTAATCCCACGTCATTTTCTGGGAAACATTCTTTACATCTATATAGGGAAGAATTGTATAAACTAGCAAACTGCTTAGTTAAGACAGGTCCCCATTCATTAGTCTTGTCTTCTCTTTTTCCTCAAAGATGAATGGGAAAGGGTTATCTGTCACCCCCCCTTCATCCACTTCCACTCCCAAACACCTCAGAATTGCATGGTAACTGATTTGTACAAATTACAGATCGATGGATCTGCCTTTGTTCTTTGTTATGTATTGGATATTTGTCCTTTATGACTGGTTCTCTAAGTCACATAATCATTCAGTTCCTTACTTGTACAATATATCTATTGGCTTCTTCACAAAACAAATTGTTCTGTTTTATGTTTGAACTCAATTTGGCTATAGGCCCAAAATTTTCTAAGAATATATTTGAGCAGAAAGACAAATTTTGTTTGTACAATGTTTTTAGAAATGCGATAACGTTTGCAAACATCACTGAAGAGAAGCTTCTGTGTGGAAGTCCTTGTATACTCAAGATTTTTTTTGTTCATTTCCCATCTACAGTGAAGCTTCCAAGCTAGAAAGCAAAATGTGTTAAAGCCATAAACATTCAATGATCTATTATTATTTTTATTATGCATGTCTGGCAGTGGTAAATGGCAGCCCTAGCAGGGATCAGGGTTCCACAGCCATAGGATCATAGAAATAAAGGGCTGGAAGGAAACTCAGGAGGTAATCTCATCCAATTCTCTTTCTCAAGCCAGGATCATTCCTATTTAATCCATCATAGACCAGTGCTTATCTGACCTATTCTTAAAAATATTAAGAACAAACCTCACACACAGCTACCAGGCATAATGCCCCAAACATCAACAATACACTTTTAACTTGCCACTGGTAAGGCAGGAAGATGAGAGAGCTGCCCATATTTTCCCACTTGAAGGACAGGAAGTAATTTAAAATACACTCAGGAATTCCAATAAATTGGGCCTGTCTTCTTCTGGTCAGACTTGACAAAAATGTATTGCATTCAAAAGCTAGGATAACTGTAACGGGAAGCCTAGGACATGTGTTACTTTAAGGTGAAAAACTGTTGCAGGTAGAGTTCAGGCATTGGAGAGAGAGAGGCTAGCTGCAACAGGGTAAGCAGGGTAAGTCTCAGCTGGAAGCTGCACATTAAGGGGAAAGGGGAACACTTTCAGCCAGTCTAGCGAACACTATACAGAACAAGTTGGCTGCAGGAGAATGGGTAGCTAAGGCCAAATTCTAGGAGTGCTATTACAGACCTAACTGCTCTGCAGTAGCACAATAGTACAGAGCCTAACCTGGGCAACAAGGATGCTGTTAAAACAGCAGTTGCAGGCTGCCACAGAGACCAACTATCAGGCCCTAATGACAAACCACTGCAAGTGTTTGGGGAAGTCACCTGACCAAAGAGGTAGGGCTTGTGGAACTATATAAACCCAAGGTGTGGACTGGGGTAGGTGTCTGACCCTGCAGATGGCCTAGGAAAGAGCAGGAGGGATGTAGAGGAGCTTCTGAGAGACACTGCTGGTACCCTGGGCAGGCAGCTACAATGCTCCTAGTTTGCAGTGGTGTATGGCTTAGAGTAGGGGAAAGTATTGTAAGTCAGCAGAGGTAATTATCGGGACAGATACATTCCAGAAAAAAATTCAGATGGCAAAAAATATTCTGTGGTGGAATCTTACAGCCCAAATGAGCACAATTGGAGTTTGCCTATAAATGTTGATTCTTTAAGATTCTTACATTTCTCTGATTTTAATAGTTGAAGCCCTTTTACCATGACGGGGAAGCATCATCACCACTATTTACATTCCTAATTGTTGGCATGGAAATTTAAATATGGTTCAGAAGGACCTTTTGATACTTTAAAAATTTTTTTTTAGTATTTATTACAAGCTTTACGAAAATGTTATCAATAATCAGTGTATAACCCTGGTTAAGTTGTACCAAATGCTCACTGAATGTACTGACACCAAACGAAGAGATAAATTAGTCAAGCAAAGTACAAGTAGTAAAACTTCACTCAGTACAATATTTTTCATGAATATGGTTGGGAAGCAACAAAATGTTCTGAGTAGGAATACTGTTGGATAGTACCTGTGTTTGATGGATAGTATCTGTAAATTAATGTACTTTACCCTAACTGCACTGAACATGTAGACAGTGATGCCCTACTGCATAGTAAATTAGTCTACTGTGCAGTAAAGTGCACATGTAGACATACCCAGGAAGTAGTGACTGGCTTACCAGCAAGCTTCTGCTTCACCCATGCAGTGGACTTGAGCTATGATCTTGTGGCCATATTTGCAGTCTGTCTTCAGTTACTTCCACCCAATTTTTATCAGTGTAAATACATCAATTTTATATATTTAGTATATTATATGCCACCGTTAGTATATCATGTAACTAATTTAAGTAGTCTTGGGAAAAGAGTCTTTGACTGAAAGTTTCCCCATTCTATTCCAAATAAGCATTACAGTGACATAAAATCAGTGAAGGAAGGTGAATTAGGCTCTTGTTTCCTCTTAATGTATCTGCAAGGGGTCTGGCACACTCTTGTCGCTCAATAAAATAATATCCTGAATGCCCAGAGTTGCAAAATGGAGTATTGACTGACTATTCTGTTTGATGTCCATGTGTCTACCAAAAAGCACTGGCCGATTTCTACATGGGATTGACCTCCTACTGTTTGATGTTTACTGACTGTGTTTAATAGTTTAGTGATGATTATTCTGTGTTTTCAAGGTGCATCATGAAATCAAGCAGTGGGCTATAATGAATCTCTATTACTGAAGTAACCAATAGATGTTTTGTTGTTTGTATTTGCATACAATTGGCAGTTGAGACTTTCTAATCGCTAATTGTCTGGTTTCAGCTTTGAGAGAGAGAGAAAGAGAAATTCCCTCTCTGTCCCAATGAAGTAAAATATAAATAATATATTAAAATAGAAGTATTATAATTAATATTTATATGTAATATATTAATGAAACCACTAAGTGTCTGGTTGGAACTTTGAGATGTATATCTTTTATCTCAAGGCTTAAACCAGTTAGTGGTTTCATTAATTAAATACATTAAATATAAGTATTTTATATAATACTTGCATTTTAATACATTATTATTTACTTCAACTGTATAATTATATGTTATATTGAATACATATATATTTGTGGGAGTGTGTGTATAAAATAAATATATATAATAAAAAGAGGGCACATTTCACATTCTCTTAAGCTATTTTTGGCTTAACTAAAGGACAAACCAGGTGTTTTTTCAGCATTATTTAAATCCTAGGGCTAATGTTCATAATTTCCTTTCTGTCCTCATAAAACACTGAGAGGTAAGTCTTAGCAGTCTTTCATCATGATTCATGATTATTACAACTTCAGCATCTCTGCTTTTCTCTGGTTATCTTTCCACACACTAGTCTATACACTGCCCTATTTAAAAACACTAACCAGGTGTTCTTTTCTAAATGCCTTCAACAGCTTCATGTGTATTATGTTCAAGCAACTCTTCACTTCCATAGGCCTCCTTGGTTTTTCTCTATCTAAATCTATCTTCGTTTACTCTTCCTCTCCCACATTTTCCTATGCTCCAGCCAAATCACTTTCCTTAAATACTCATTTAATAACTTGGAAAATAGGTTGTAGAGATTTCACATCATTAATGAAGATGTTGAACAATATGGATCTAAGGCTCTGTCCTTGGACCCATATTGTTCAACATCTTCGTTAATAATGTGGACATTGGAGTCAGAAGCAGACTGGTCAAGTTCACCAATAACACCAAACTTTGGGGCAAAGCATCCACACCTGAAGACAGGAGGGTGATCCAGGCTGACCTGGACAGGCTCAGCAAATGGGCGGACGAGAACATGATGGTGTTTAACACTGAAACATGCAAGGTTCTCCACCTTGGGAGGAAAAATCTGCAGCATCCTTATAGGCTCGGCAGTGCGGGTCATGACTGACCACAAGATGAACATGAGCCTTCAATGCAATGCTGCGGCTAGTAAAGCGAGCAAAATGCTGACTTGCATCCATAGATGCTTCTCGAGCAAATCCCGGGATGTCATTCTCCCCTTGTACTCAGCATTGGTGAGGCTGCAGCTGGAGTACTGCGTCCAGTTTTGGGCCCCACAAGACAAAAAGGATGTGGAGAAGCTTGAGAGAGTCCAGTGAAGAGCCACACGCATGATCAGAGGTTAGGAAAACAGACCTTATGATGACAGCCTGAGAACTATGGGGCTGTTTAGCCTGGAAAAGTGCAGGCTCAAGGGTGATCTGATGGCCACCTATAAATTTATCAGGGGTGACCACCAGTATCTGGGGGAACGTTTGTTCCCCAAAGCGCCCCAAGGGATAACGTGGTTGAACGGTTATAAACTACTACAAGACCGTTTCAGGCTGGACATAAGGAAGAATTTCTTTACTGTCCGAGCCCCGAGGTCTGGAATAGCCTGCCATCAGGGGTGGTTCAAGCACCTACATTGAACACCTTCAAGAGCATATTGGATGCTTATCTTGCTGGGATCCTATGACCCCAGCTGGCTTCCTGCCCTTCGGGTGGGGGGCTGGACTCGATGATCTTCCGAGTCCCTTCCAGCCCTAATGTCTATGAAATATATGAAATATGAAATCTATGAACCTGGAGCCTTTAGAACCAAAACCACTTATTTCTTCAAGAAAAACTGTTAAGTGGCAATAGGGAACACTTTACATGGACAAATTGCTGAAGAACATGACACAAATGTTTAACAAATTCTTTAACAGAAGTTTAAATATGATAAGGCTGAAGCATCATCCATAGCAACTTCCATTCAAGGGCCTGAGCACTTTTCTTTCTTTTAAGTCCTACATTCTGTACAGCTTCCCATGGTCAGAGTTTACTTCAGGAAAATACTGATTTGTCATTAGAAAATATTTTCTATACCAAAACTTCTGCAGAAAATAAAAGCAAAATTAATTTAGAAATGCTGCTTCAGTTTTTTCTTGAAGTTGCAGTTTGGGTGTCTTGTTCCCATCCCCAACTCTGGACTGTGTTCCTTGGTCATGCTACTTCTCTCTGTCATACTGCTTTGCTTCCCTTTTGGTGATGGAAGCAGTGCATTATGAAAGTCCTCTACCACGATGAACTGTGGGAGATAGAATAGGTTTAGGAAGCACTCCTCCAGCATCCCAAGATGCTAAGCCAAAACAGGAAGATATGGATACTGGGCACCTGCAAACCAACTACCATGAGGCATCACAGAGGGATTTGCAAATCAAAGTCTTTGGTTCTGGGCATAAAATATAACCTTCTATGGAATGGAGACATTTTGTGATGCGGGAGAAACCAAACCAAACCAAAAACCTTAATTTAGTTGAAAAGCAACATTCCCACTTATTCTCTAAGCACCATTCTACTCATTTTAAAAAACATATCTGTAGTTTGATCTCTGACTGTTATGGCTCTATAACAGTCATCTTCCTTCTTTATTTTTTTCCTATATATCTACCCATTTGTCAGGGAAGGAGTACTAAAGACTTGACTTGAAAATGCACTACTATAGAAAAAAATTATAGGAAATTTATTTTCCTTCCCTCTTTAGCAAAAGCAATGGACAATTGTAAAATATCTCTTGAGTGCTATATTTTGCTGTAGTTACCAGGTATACTTGGATATGCTACAGGAATATACAATCTAACACCTTTTCCTCATGCTAGGTATCCTCCTAGTCAGCATCAGTCAACAACAGCCACTAAAACAACTGTACAGTACATCCTGCTATTTACTTTTACATGGCTATATTGGTTCATCATGTAATCATATAGCCATACCTATCATATAACCATACCTAACCATATAACTATAATCATATAACCATACTTACTGCAAAGTCAGATATCTCTGCTTCTCCACTATTTTTACTAATTTTAAGTTTCTCTGGGGCAGACACTGTGGGTTGAAATGGAAATCAGTGGGAGTTTTGCTATTAATGTAAAAAGACATAAAACTTTGGTCTATATCTCTGTTTAAACATCATATATACCTACTAATCTTAAACTTAAAAAATAATGGAGTGGGAAGTGGGGAGGTAGAGGGATAACTTTATTTCTCTGTACAGTATATTGCATGACTTTTTAATAGTCCAGATGGTAAAACAACTACTTTGTAGCGTAAGCATTACTAAGACTAACTGAAGCAACATATTGGCAAATCTGATACATGGGGTGGTATCTGATGTATGCTTATATAAACAAATGCATAGAAGTATTGTGGTTTGGTACCATAACACCTTTTGATTTATATTTTGAAGTGCTGAAAACTTTTAAACTAACTTAGCATGAAACAACAGACAATTTTAATGTTTTTGTGCCTCCCTTTCAGGTCAAGCTGAAAAACAATATTTTGTAAGTTATTAGAGAGTGAACCATGGAAAAGGTTTCCATAGCAACAGTAGGGAACAAGGGTAAGGATGAGATGTTTAATTCAGTGTATAATATCATACTAGAAGCTTTTTTATTTAATTTATTTAAATGGAAGTCTTACTAACAAATTTTAGGCATATTTTTGGAAATCTGAATTGAGGTTGGTTTTTAAAATATTTTTGGCTTCATGCTGTACCTTGATGCTGTACCTTGATTCAGGTTGAAGTATATATTGTCTATTTAGATAGTTAGACTCCAAGTACCTACTATCTCCAATGCTTAGCACTCGGACTCTGAGCTTGGCACATTTACTGGAATACAAATACTTATTGGTAACCGTTCACATGTGAGAGCAAATGGTTCACAGGGATTATAAAATAGTTTTGTCTTTATATGATATGAGAAACACATACTTCTCGCTCTGTCAATGCAGCTAAATTTGATCCATTATTATTTGATGCTTATTACTGTATATAAATGATCAGATAACTAATCTATTGATTGAGTATAGCTCTTCTACACTAACGAATAAGATGAACACACTTACTTATTAACTTCTATTCTATATTGATCTGATGAGGATCCTCTTTGAACAATTATCTAACTTCTCAAGTCCTGTGAACATGTGGCATAAAGTCATGCAGTCTACTGCTATCTTGGAAAGTAGCCACTTGATTTTAAGTGTTCAAAAATAGGAGCTTTATCTTGTTTTTAGTTGCCATTAAGGACAAAAATCACATTTAAAATATAGAGAGACACTTAAAAATATATTTTTTTGCAATGCTTTTCTCTATGGTGGGTGCATCTACATGAGACATTTTACTGTGAAGTAAGTAGCGTAGTTTACTGCACAGTAAGCATGTGCATCTACATGTGCACGTTTACTGTGCAGTAAACCTCGCTAATTGCAAGTAAATTTGCTACTTGCAAATTTACTCATTATTACTCACTGTGCAGTAGTGTTCGTGTAGACACCTGACCGGGAGCACATTTGCTTCTGGTCAGCCAGCCACCAAGGGGCAGGAGATTGCTTCCTGCACCTGCCTGCTGCTGAGGTGGGCTCTGCCACCAGACCCTGGGTGGGGACAATGTCCCCCTGCCCTGGCAGCAGGGAGCTCCAAGCCTCCCACTCTGAGATTGTGATTGGGGATTGGGGGCTGGGAGATCCTTATGCTTCAGATTTTAGGAGTCCAAATGGGGATCCTTTAGACAAGTGTGACTTTCAGAATGTGTTGTACATCTAATCTTAAAAAAAAACAGTTGAGAGTTACTCAAATCAAAATCAGTCATCCTTGAAAATGTTAATTCAAAGCCCTATACACATGTAACAGCTCATCAGCTAACTTTTGTGTATGATAAAAATGGTCCCTTTAAAGTACATTTTAAAGAAACTGATTTCTGACTGAGCAATTCATACATTGAAAAATATGCAACATTTGAATCTGTTGTGAAGATCACCCAGCTTTATAAATTAGTACAACTAACACTTGTGTAATTACTTGTTGGCTAGTGTGGAATATGCGTATGTATTTTGTATATTCCCATATTCACGTCCTGTAAGAACATTTCATAACTGCAACCAAACAGTCCTTTAGTTCTGTTCATGTAACTATTTCATGCTTTTTCTTGACAAATATTTACAAATATAAAATCAGTCCTGTAAAAATGGAGACTTGGCTTTACAATTAGGCTATATATAAAATGTTTGTACATATTTCATAACCATTGTTGTAGATGCATCCACAACTTGAATGACTGTGAACTGCACACCTGCCTAAAAAAAACAAAAAAGGAGTGAGGGTTATGCTCTGTGTGTACAAATCTAATTTTCAAACAGAGTGAAAACTAGTAACAAAATAAATGTACATGGGTAAGTTTGGCATTAAAGATAAATATTCATGGTTATATTGGAGATATTTTTTTCATATTGATGTAGTCTGTATTTCTTCAAGCATGACAGCTATTTTTTTTTCTTTTTATGAAGCTAATGTAATACAAGGCATATAAACAGGAAATGTAACCATCTTTTTTTTCATATCAAACTTACCAGCAAATTACCTTCCTATTTGTGTCAATATACACAGTTGCTGTAGGCAAATGGAAAAGAACATCAGGATTACATGGCAGGGTTAACATTAGTGGAAAATGGATTATGAAAATAAAAGGTAACTTTTTACAACACAAATATCTTAAATATAATGAGTTAGACACAGAAATCTGAAATAAAGCTTGAATGGTAAATTAATTTTGTTTCAAGTATTTCTTCCTCCTATAGTTTCCTGTTAAAGCTGTTCATCTTGTTTATATAAGAAGAGAAAAGTTAACTAAGAATCAGTATGCAAACAGCAGCCAGCAGTGATGTATTTTTCCTTTGGATCCTCTGTACAGGAAGATTGAAAGGACTATATGATATTGATTCACATTTTCTTTGCTGTCTGAGTAACGAATATGTTAGTGAGATTTTCACATAGGCCAGGTACAGATGTTACACATAATTCACTTGAAGAATTCAGAAAGTGCTTTACAGTTGTAATAGAGAGACCATCATGGCAGGTAAAGTGCGTTAAAAATGGCAGATCCCACTCTAAGTTAACTCTAGATGGATGTGTACTAAATTAAAGTGCTTTCTGTTATAGCCTTTTATCAAATGTGTGCGCCAGATATCATCAAGGGTTAACTTAGAGCCTGATCACCACCAACCCAGGTGGCATTGCAGAGACCCCACCAACCCAGAGATCATTTGCTCTGCTCAAGCACTGGACTGGACCCACCCCTTGGCTTTCACTGACTTCAGTCAGTGACAGCCTCTGATCCTAGCTTCATGTACTGTTCCTTCAGCTGCCCCAGCCCCTTGGTGCACCAGAGCCCAGTTAGGGGAAGGTGGGGGGTACTGCAGGGGAAGGATTGGGGTCTCTGTCCCTACAACTGCTGCTGAAGCATCTGGCGGAGGGTAAGGGGGGAAGGGAACCCCCCCTGCTGTTTTGGCTCCCTCATAACTTGCTGGCTTGAGGGAGTGGGGAGGGGGGGAAGGGGAGGCTGAGCCAGTTCCATGCAGCAGTGGGAGTGGGGACAGGGTGTTATTTAGTCTAGAGAAAACTGAGATAGAATTTGATAGCAGTCTTCAACTACTGGAAGGGTGGTTCCAAAGAGGATGGAGCTAAACTGTTATCAGTGGTGACAGATTTCATAGACATTAGGGCTGGAAGGGACCTCGGAAGATCATCGAGTCCAGCCCCCTGCCCAAAGGGCAGGGAGTCAGCTGGGGTTATAGGATCCCAGCAAGATAAGCATACAGTTTCATCTTGAAGGTGTTCAATGAAGGCGCTTGAACCACCTCTGGTGGCAGGCTGTTCCAGACCTTGGGGGCTCGGACAGTAAAGAAATTCTTCCTTATGTCAAGCCTGAAATGATCTTGAAGTAGTTTGTGACCATTCGACCTCGTCATCCCTTGGGGCGCTCTGGTGAACAAACGTTCCCCCAGATACTGGTGGTCACCCCTGATAAACTTGTAGGTGGCCAGCAGATCACCCCTGAGCCTGCACTTTTTCAGGCTAAAGAGCCCCAGGGCTCTCAGCCTGTCATCGTAGGGTCTGCTTCCCTGACCTCTGATCATGCACGTGGCTCTTCTCTGGACTCTCTCAAGCTTCTCCACATCCTTTTTGAATTGTGGAGCCCAAAACTGGACACAGTACTCCAGCTGCAGCCTCACTAAGGCCGAGTACAGGGGGAGAATGACGTCCCGAGATTTGCTTGAG
>NW_005842743.1:218525-222268 GCF_000455745.1 Alligator sinensis
ACCAGATCGAAGGCTTTTTTGAAGTCAGGATATATGACATCAATCTCTTCTCCCTTGTCCAGGTGATAGGTCACCTGGTCGTAGAAGGAAATGAGATTGGTCAAGCAAGACCTACCCGCAACAAACCCGTGCTGGCTATCCCTTAAGATGTTGACGTCGGCCAGTCCATTAAGGATGGCCTCTTTAATAAACTTTTCTAAGATCTTCCCCGGGATAGAAGTCAGGCTGATGAGCCTATAGTTAGCCGGATCCACTTTCCTCCCTTTCTTGAAGATAGGCACCACATTGGCCTTCTTCCAGTCTTCGGGCACTACACCAGAGCGCCAAGAGTTTTCAAAGATCCGTGATCTTTGCGGCCGTCAGATGACAGAGCAAGGAGCAATAGTCACAAGTTGAAACAAGGGAAATTTAGATTGGATATTAGGAAAAACTTTCTAACAAGGAGGGTTGTAAAGCACTGGAGCAGGTTACCCAGAAAGGTTGTGGAATCTCCATCCTTGGAGGTTTTTTTAAGACCCGGCTTACAAAGCTGTGGCTGGGATGATCTAGTTGCAGATCGTCCTGCTTTGAACAGGGGGTTGGACTGGGTGACCTCATGAGCCCCCTTCCAACCCTAATTTTCTATTATTCTCTGAGTCTTTTACATAAAGCACAACTCCTCCTCCTCTTCTCGCCTGCTTGTCCCTCCCGAACAGTTTGTACCCAGCCATGACAATATTTCAGTCTTGCAAGCTATCCCACCAAGTCTCTGTTATTCCAATCACATTATATTCCCAGGCAAAGACCTCTATTTTTTGTCTTGTTTAGGGAATTACTTATGCACAGGTTTCATGTTTGTCTTAGGAGGCTTCCTGAAATAGGGATAGACTTGAAGACGTGCTTGAGTGAGTTCCTGATTAGGACCTTAACAGCCTTGAAAATATTCTTTAATTTGAGGTATAAATGCTTTCCTGCATTGGAATCAGATAATTTTCTATCCACAATCCCACTGCCTATTGATACCACAGTATATGAGTATGGATAAAAGTGAAAAAGGCTCTCCTCTGAACCCCATGTGTATTTAGAATTAAGTGCTTTAATTAAGGGACATGTTCTGCCATGTTTACCTGCAATGAGTAAGTAGTGCCATACTTCACAAAATGACTCACTGAAATCAGGGGGATTACTTGCGGAATGTAGTATTATTCAGTGGAGGGGAGGCTGATAAAATCTGACTCTTGACACTAACATCAAGCATCATAAAGGTTTGGCTTCATTAGATATGCTTCCTGCAGATACTTCCTTTCCTTTTCTGTTTCATGGTCTTGTGACAAGTTATTTAGCAAAGTTCACTGATTTGTTGGAGTCTGACAGGCTGTGCTGTCAGTTGTTCTGTTAGTGCAATGATTTGTTTTTTGATGTATTATACCATAATTTCAGCTCTTGTAAACTAGGCATATAGTTTAGTAGGCAATTTACATTTTTTAACCTCATCTAATTTTATCAGTTAAATGGTTAACCAATAGCACAGCAGCTTGGACATGGCTGCTGCGGGGAGCCACTCTCTGGGGCCTTTGACAGGCAGGTGAGGACATAGTAGCAAGCACCACCAGACAACATAGCCCAATGAAACTGGGGGCAGTAGCAGCAGGAGAGAGGCTTCCCCAGCCCACTGCAACCTCTGGTGTGCTGGGAGGTAGAGAGCACCTATGAATGAGCAGTTGATTGCTTAACTGATGGGTCATTAGACCACCTGCTGTTTTCTTTTTTTGATCTCATAAGCTATAGGTACTAGACCCCCCTTACTTTGTACAAAGTCTGTTATGTTTTAGACAAAACTTGCCTTTTGGGTGACAAGAGGTTTTAGGATTGATTATATGAAACCTGATATTTCCTCAGTGAGGGTTCCATAGTTGGATATGATAGGTCTACCAGGGTTCCCTTGTCTGTGGGTTTTAGGGAGCATGTAAATAGGTCCCTGGGTTGTATAGTGAGGGAATCAAGTTTTGTAGTTGTTCTTGTAGTTTCTGATGGAAGTGGTTTGATCATAGTTGAATTCCAAGGTGAAAGCGGAGTAGGATCATCTGCTAGTTTTTGTAGTAAGTGGTGTCAGAGAGTTGTCTGTTGGCTTCTTTTATGTAGTCTTCATGGTTAAGGATAACTATAGCTTCTCCTTTATCCACTGATTTTATTACTATTTGGTGGTTAGATCTTAGGGATTCTATGGCCCTTCTTTCTGAGAGGAAGATGGTTCCCGTGTTTGTTAAATCT
Organism: Alligator sinensis; assembly: GCF_000455745.1. NCBI lineage: Eukaryota > Metazoa > Chordata > Crocodylia > Alligatoridae > Alligator > Alligator sinensis. Next base: position 220,776 of record NW_005842743.1, read on the forward strand.
ACAAACAAGGGAACCCTGGCAGACCTATCGTATCCAACCATAGAACCTTCATTGAGGAAATATCAGGTTTCATTGAATCAATCACAAATCTCAAAAGGGCCTTCAATCAACAAGGACACTCCTCCAGAGAGATAGATCACACTTTTGAATGAGCCACTCAGATATGACATTAAGAACTGCTACAGTACAGAAGAAAACCCCCCATAAATCGCATAGCACTGGTTATGACATATCATCCCTTCCTGGAACCTATACAGAAAATCCTTAAACAATTGCAACCCATACTAGAAGGAGACCCAATTCACAAAGACATCTTGCCAGCACAACCCATCCTATCCTTTAAACAATCACCGAAGCTTACTAACCACATCACCAGAAACAAACTTCCAGTGGCCCAAAATACACTGAAAGGATACAGACAATGCCAGGACAAGAAATGTAAAATCTGCCAACTCATCTCTACCAACCCCACAATTACTACACCCAAAGCAGAACCATCAACATTCTTGCATCTTACACTTGAACCTCCAGAAATGTAATATATTTCATCCAGTGCACTATATGCCCTGATGGAAAATATGTAGCAGAAACTAAACAACTGTGCACCAGAATGAATGCACACTGAAAATCTATTGCATCTCGAGTAGAGCCAGGGAGGTGATCCTCCCCCTCTATGCGACGCTGGTCAGGCCGCAGCTGGAGTATTGTGTCCAGTTCTGTGCGCCCCATTTCAGGAGGGATGTGGACAACATGGAGAGGGTCCAGAGGAGGGCCACCCGCATGATCCGGGGACAACAGGGCAGACCCTACAGTGAGAGACTGCGGGACCTGAACCTATTCAGCCTCCACAAGAGAAGGCTGAGGGGGGACCTGGTGACCGTCTATAAACTCACTAGGGGGAACCAGAAGGGTTTGGGGGAGACGCTGTTTCCCCTAGCCCCTGCTGGCATAACAAGGAATAATGGGCACAAGTTGATGGAGAGGAGGTACAGATTGGACATCCGAAAAAACTACTTCACAGTTAGGGCGGCTAGGAGCTGGAACCAACTTCCAAGGGAGGTGGTGCTGGCCCCTACCCTGGGGGTCTTTAAGAAGAGGCTGGATGCCTACCTGGCTGGACTCATTTGAGTCCCGTTTTTGTTTTTAGGGTTTTTTGTTGTTCTCCCGCCCTGGCAGGGGGTCGGGCTAGAAGATCTATTAGGTCCCTTCCGACCCTAAAACTATGAAACTATGAAACTATTAAAGACAAGTATACCCAATTACCTGTGGGAGCACATTTCTCACAAGAAAACCACTCTCTCCAATTCCTCAATTCTAATCCTCAAAGGGAATTTACAAAATACCTTTCACAGACAAGCCTACAAACTTCAATTCACCTATCTATTGGATGCAAACATCATGGACTAAATATAGACATTGGATTCATGACACATTATAACCTGCCTAACATCAGACTCCCCAGGTAAACCCTCCACTTTTTACCAGATATTCTC
>NW_005842743.1:222291-231986 GCF_000455745.1 Alligator sinensis
CCCCCGGGAAACCCCTCCACTTTTTACCAGATATTCTCTTCCCCTCCCCGCCACCCTCCTGTCTCTCATCCTTTGACTACAGCTACATTCATTCCCTCTTCTCCTACCCCCCCCATCCCCACCTGTCTCTCACCTACTGACCAGCTCAATTTGCATTTTAAGTGACTGGCTTTCTTACTTATGTACTGGCCTCTGGCTGCTTTACCAGTCCATCCAGGAAAAGCACAGACCATCTGCAGATGCTTCCTCAGCCTGAGGAAGGGTGTTTGTGCCTGAAAGCTTGCAAAGAAGAATTTTTCCAACTATTTGAGAGGTTTAATAAAAGATATCAGATTTACCCCCAAACCCTTGCCTATCTATCTCCTTAGACCAATACGGCTACAACCTATACCCCATTAGTGGTATAAATATACTTATTTAAATGTTTAAATATTTAACCTTTCACATCCCTATTGTAAACTAGCATAGATCTATGGATGTTAGCAGAGCTATGTAAATATTCACTAGCCAGGAATCTGGTTCATAATTTCCTTATTGTGTCACTTTTACACATGATGCTAGTTATGACAGGAGGTGAAAACGAGAGAAAACCATAAGATTCTTTTTTTCAGTTTGTGTGTCTTTAATGAGTTGCTGCATATGTGCTGAGTCAAGCCTATGTGTTTTTTCGTCTTTCAACTCAGTGAAGATGAAGTGTACATCAGTTGAAGAGGGGGAAGGGAAAATGGTCTGAAATGCTGAACTTGCTTTTGCTATAAGTAGAACCAATTACTTTTCTGACTGCCACAAGCATGTAAGAGGTATCTTATTCTAGAGCGACTGTTATAGTATAGGCACTAGCTGTTCTTCCTTGAAAGCTTTAGTTACCTATGGTAATCATTTTTGGGTTATAAATGAGCCTTACTAACCAGGATAGTGCCAGAAATCTTGCTACTTGCTTATAGTATACAAGAATCTGAATTTACTGTAAATTCTGTTCAAATGAATGATTTAAAATGCATGGGTGGTGGGTGGTAAATATCTTTTAAAATACATTGTTTGCTTCACAGTGAGAAGCAAATAACCATTGAAAACTAATTCCCTTGGATGCTTATTAGAAACAATCAAACAAATAAATGTATCAAGCAAATAAATATTAGAAAAATGATTTTGATGGATTTATTTAGTTCGTAAGGGTTCACACCAAGTAGCTGGTGGGTTGAAGAATGAAGCAGAAAAAGAAGGAAGTGGGGCAGAGGGAGAGAAAAAGTTAAGGGAAGAGACTAAAAGAAAAGACTTACGGCCTTGTTACATAGTAAGTTCAGGCAGCTTCTTGAGCTCTTAACACCTGGACTGGCTGCATGTTAACACCTTTTAAATGGATTAAAGCACTCATTATTCAATTTAGTTATACCACTCTAGGGCAGGATTATCTCCAGTCTACCTAATTTTGTTCCCATTTCATTACTTCGTGACCACTTCCCACAGCTATTCTGCCCAAGTTGAAGTATCCCAGAATGCTCTGAGTAGCTGATCTTTTTTTCCTTTGGAGCTCAGGTGGCACCTGCCACCCCATGCCCCAGCCTGGCCAGTGCAGCCTAGGGTGGCTGGCACCACCTGGGCTCTGGAGAAAAGGGAATTGGGCTCCTTGGAGCTCACAGCAAGCGAGCTCCAGGACTGTAGCTCTGGACCTCTCTGGTCTTGCTGAAATTGACATACTGGCTCCTCATTGCTTTCAGTGCAGAGCTGCTGCAGCTTGAAGAAACAAGAGAGCCCCAGGAAGCAGCTTTGTATTGTAGAGCTGGGGCAGCTCTATGCTGAGAGCAGGGATGCCAGAGCTTAAGCCTAACAGCTCTGCTCCCAGGGCAGAGCCACTTTGTCAGTTTCAGTGAGACTAGAATGCCCCATGAAAGCTGTTTTCCCGGGTCTCTCTGCTCTTGCTGCAACTGACACGGTGGAAGGCCCGCTCCTTGTCCAGTGGAATCAGTGAGTGGGTCCTACTTCTAGTACTGCCCCTGCTCACCAAGCCTCTAGTGGCAAGTCAAAGCTATACAGGTGACAGTCAGAGCAGGATTTTCACCTTACTTTGTGATTGTTCTACTAAGCCAAACAAAATTAAGCTGACTGATGTTTGTTCAGTTTACAGTGTAACATTTAACGAGACCCTCAGCCATCAAGTGAAACTCTTGTAAAATTAGAACAGCCATGAGAGATGGCTGTTTATAATGATTAACACCTTCAAAAATATTTTGTTAATTAGATAGCTACTGGTTTAGCAAACGCCAGCTTGCATTTCCCCCTGCTGTAACTAGCTAGAGGCTATCTTGTTAAATATTAATTAAATTGACTAAAATCTCCCTACAACTTAATGCACTAGTAAGAAGAGAATTAGTTCGTTGCATTTACTACCTATAGGGAAAAGAAGGAATGTCATGTCTGCAAGGTTTGTTGCACACATGCCTTTAAAATGTATGCTGCTAGTACTTAATAAGGGATTAAACATATAACTTTCTAATTTAACTCAACTAGCAAAATTTGATTTCCCCGCACCCATTTCTATTGTATACTAACAAGTTTGATAAACATACAAAAATCTTATACTGTAATTAAGTTTGTGCAAGTAAATATTTTTCTAAAACAAATGCATGGATACAGTGCCAATCTTGGTAGCATTATGCTCCACTGGAGCTTCCAAACTGAATTCTATGAAACTGAAAAGACTGGCCTGATATATATATAATTTTTTTTTCCTTTTCAAGAATTCTGTTAGTTTTTCCTTCTTGCTCAAAATAAAACACCCTAAAAAAATCCTTGTTTTGTCGGGGTTGTCCAATATCAGAGTGGTGACAGCAGCTGATGCTGGTGCCTTGCGTGCATGGTGACAATGGCAGCTCATGCAGTTGTGGAGGCCTAGCATTTCTTGCATTGCAGAGGAGCTGTGCACAGCAGAGGTTCCAGAGCATGTAGCCTCCACTGCCACCATGCACGCAAGGCCCCAGCATGAGCTGCTATCAACACTGTAGCTGTGCAGGTGAGAACGCCACCTCCCATCCACATAAGCAATACAAGCCTGTCCATTCACAGGTGCTGTTGCCACATAAATAAGCTCCCTGCCCCTCAAGTGCAATAAGCCCACACTTCTTCCTGTGAGTCCCCAGTCAAGATCTCACCCCCTTCCCCCCCAGCATCGCTACGTGAGCACAACAAGTCTTTCTTTGCTGTATGGGTGAGCTTGCCAGGCCCTCTCTGACCATGCTTCACTGCCCAAGAGACCATCAAAGCAGCAGGAGTGAAGGGAGAGTGTCAACTGGGTATGAGCTCAGGGGCCCTCACATTAACCCCTAATAGGCCAAATGTGGCATGTGGGCTTCTAATTGGACCACTGTGTTCTATATCATCTAATGGTATGCTCTAGCCCAGTTAATGTTATATTTCCCTTCTCCTCTCCCTTTCCTAGTTTATCCTGCATATCCCCACTGTTCTTCCATTTGCTAAAAGTGTAAATGCTGCTTTTGCAACTCTTTGCAAGGCTGCATGTCCTCCAGAAGCTGAATAGGATACATAGGTAGATAGCTGCAAAGAATCACCTATTATTTTATTCATTGCTACAGAAGCACTCTTGCAGGGTGGGAATCAGATTATGAGAACTAAGAAATCTTTCTTCAGGCATTTCAGTATGGAATTCTTTTAACTCATCAGATGTACCAAATACCATTCCAAGACCAGTGCACCTACCTTGTGTCCTGTTCCCACCTCCGGGTCTAAGGTATTGTTTCAACAACCCTCAATCTATTTTATTCCCATTGTAAACTGCCTGTGTCATCTTCTACTTTAGGTTGAATGTTTTTCATTATAATACTTTTAGGAGCATATTGTTGCATTCCTCTAAGGCACCTGAAAAATGAGGCTAGCCTGATCATCAAGAATACATGTTAAATAAATAATCTTGCAGTTCTTAAGAGATGCATGTCAATCATACTTTACAGACCTAATTTGTCTGTTACAGTTATTTTTTTTGCTGGACCCCAGTACTATGCAACTTAAACTGTCAGCATTGTAATGTTGTGAGGAATTGCTTTTTCATATGACCAATTGTCACGAGACAAATTTTCATGAACCTTCATTAAAAAAGGTCCCAGGTAGCTGGTTCATGGTTTGTGGAGATTGTTTGCAACACTGCTCCCAATTTCCTTCAAGGCAACATACAATAGTATTTTTTTTTTCGTTTCATATGTAAACCACGGAGAACTGCAAACTGACACACCCTGATGCTAAATTTGGTCAGTTGCACCTTTGAGGAAAACTCCTGGAGTGTATTCTCACCTTCAGGGGTGCCCTTCAGCCCCAGATTATGCATGACAAATGAGGACAGAGATGTTCCAAAGCATTTTCTGATCAAGGGTGCCTCAGCTTTACCCACTTCACCTAAATCTTGCCACCTCTTAGCAGAGATGATTTTGCTAGTTAGAAGAATCACACTTTTGTCCAGTCATGTGCTCAGTAATTTTAGATATCCTCTTCCTTAGAAATACCTTGCCTGTATGATCAAATGCTCTGAAATCACACTTATCCTTGAGAATGGGTGTGTCTACACATGAAAATAATCCGGGACCAGTTTACTCTCGAGTAAAATACTTGACTGTAAATTCTCCTGGGCATGTGTCTACATGTGCAGGGATGTAGGAGCAGGCTTCTAGCAACAGACTGCTCCCGCTCCCTGTGGCCCTGCAATGGACCCCTGGAACAGCCAGGAGGAATTCTAGGCTCTCCCTGGGTGCTAGCCTAGGGGCCAGCGGTCTCTTGGAGCCCAGGTGGAGACAATGTCCCTCTGCCCTGGCTTCAGGGAGTTCCCAGGCCCTGCTCCATGATTGCAGGGCCTGGGCTAGAAGATCCTTATCTCCCAGCACCAGATCCATGGTTGTGGGGATGATGCTGGGAGATTCTTCTCTCCTAGCCTGAACTCTGCAGTCACAGGACCTAGTTTGAGAGAAAATTATCTCCCAGTGCCAACTCTGTGGTCATGAGGCCAGTGTTAGGAGATCTTTCTCTCTTGGAGATAAGGATCTTTCAGCCTTGGCCCCACAATTGTGGAATTAGGGGTTGGGAGCTCCCTGCTGCAGAGGCAGGGGGACATTGTCCCCACCTGGGCTCTTATAGTGGAGCTCCCCTGCCAGCAGGCAGCTCCCAGGGGCAGGGAGCAATCTATTACCCCCTGCTGCCCAGCTGAACAGGAGCACATTTACTTCCTATCAGGCATTTACATGTGTGCTACTGTGGAGTAAGTAATCTTAAGTAAATTTGCTATTTGCATTTTCAGGTAGCAAATTTACTTATGACTAGAGCCAATTAATGTGTAGTAAGCATCTTCACATGTAGATGCAAATGCTTACTGTGCAGTAATTAGCTCTTCTGAGCAGTAAAATGTCTCATTATAGATGTAAGTTAAAAAGAATAAAAATATACTATAAACACCATAGTATCATATGGCAGCCTTAAGAAATGGATAACCATATGTTGAGTTCTAGACAGAGATATAAGAATAAATAAACACAAGAAAATATCAGAATAATAATCTGATTTTTCCCCTGCATGTTTAATATAAGAATGTAGATTCTAGTCAGTGTGACAGGTTAGAAAGTAACTGCTGTCCCTAATCTTCTTGTTAGGTCCCCTGCAAATTCTCCTGTCAGCCTATGTCACTCAGCCCACTGTCTGGGGGCCTGAAGTTATTCCCTGTGCCCAGGAAATCTAAAGACAAACAACACTTGCTGCAAAGTCAAGGCATAAGCATGGTTTCTTATCTATCCATTTACATGCATTAACCATTGGAAAGGCTTAAGTATGATTTCTTATCTGGCCATATATTAACACTTGGATTGCTGACGATCCCATATTATACATATTTTTTCCTATCCACCAAGCATTTGTCTGAATTGACCAGAAGTCTTTCCTGATCTAATGAATTATGATCAGGAGTATATTTACATCCTTCCAGACAAAAAGATTACTAATTCAACATCCTAAAGATACTTTTTCTCATTTAATTTGCCCACTGTGAAAAATATTCTGCTTTGAATAGCCTTCTCCCAGATGTTATCCTTGCTAGCCCTCTCTCATTAAAATGTAAATGAATCATTGCCTGGACCTTGCTCATGTCTGGTCATTAACCATGGGATACTCATTCTCAATAACTACTTATCTCAGCCATGTAGGTGTTGAGCCTCTCCCAGGTGTGAAACTCATTGACTGTCTATACAGGTGCTCGGAGGTAGTGGAGGAGCATTTTAATTAGAGTGGTTCTGTTATGTGTATTAAGTCCCCACAGGTTTGACAGTGTCTGTGGGAGGCTTTATCTAGACTTCATTTAATAAGGTTTAGATAAAGCACCCCAGTGGTCATTTTTAAATACATGGGGACTTATACACATGGTAATGAGGTTATGCTGGAGTGTTTTAATTAGAATGTGACTCAGCATGTGTATAGGCACCCACTGTTTAGTAAGTGACACCTGAAAAGCATTGTCCTGTCATGTAACCCTGGCCCTATTATAACATATATAAGAAATACATTTATATCATCTATCAAAATGCATATAAATGTAAGGATGATAAGGCTGAACACAGTTTGATATTACCTAGCTGTAGTGACTATACATGTCATATCAGTAAATCAAATTTAAGAAAAAATTCATGACAACTGATGAACTCCTTAAAATATTGTACGTTCATGACGCAAACCTTGTATGCTTTTAATGTCAATGTATAACCAGATTAATTTACTTCAAACTAGTCCTATGTTCCTTTGAAAATATAATTTAAAATTCTGTTTCAAAACACAGTCCCCATGCCCTACTCAATTTTGTGCAGTTTAAATCCTGTAATAAGTTTTTAATTGAGTTGACTTCTTCTAGGTGGTTTGAAAGGAGTGGACAAGAATATTTTATTAAACTATCCCTATTGATTGAAAAGAACGACCAAAAAATGTTTCAGCAACAATGTTTTGGCCAAGTTTTATTTTTTAAAGAAAACATATTTATGATGATCTAAGATCAACATCTTGCATATGGAGGCTTTTTAAAACAAAACTTGAAACAAATGGTACCATTTGCACCAGTTAAATGATAATCAAAATTACCCTTGTGATGACACCAACTTTTAAATAGAGGGTCAAATCTTGTATTTCACTGTACTGAGTGGAAAACAGCTGAAATATTCCACATTCTGTGTTTTTCATGATAGGATTTTAGGCATGCTGTTCATCCTCAGAGTCGATATCAATCTTAAATTTATACCACAGCTATTTTTAGTGCTTTGTCAAACAGAACTGACATTTTCATTAAATTCTATTGGCTTGTCTTTTCTGCTTGTATTTTAGTACAGGAATTTAAAAAAAAACTTGCCTCACTTTAGTGTTTCATACATCTTTGGTGAAAGTGTGACCCTCTTGAAGTGTTCTGCTATCGATGCCAGTGGGACCAGGTTTTCACCCAAAACAGAGTACTGTGAAACAAATTGTACATAATATGATCTGGAGGGCATCCTGCACTCACAGCATGACTAGGAAGGAAACTTTGGGTTAAATCTATGCTGTTATCCAAAAGGTGTAATTGCAGCTTGTATAAATATACCTGCGGTATCCTTAAATTAGCTAGCTTGGATGCTGCTAAGTGAATGTTAGTGACACAGGTTTCAGCAGAGACTGCAAAACCTGCTTCACCTGGATAAATTCTCAGGTGAATCCCATGCTGCAGTGGCTACACTACCATCAGTATCCAGAATAACTAATTTAAAGTGAGGTTGGATATGTCTCCATGAGCTACAGCTATGCTTTATGGATTGCAGTGTAGACATACCCATAAATTTTCTGGATGTCTTAGTTACTTTCCATTTGCAAGATCTTACTGATGCTAATTAACCTCTCCCTAAACTTGCTGGTTTGCTGGTTCCTACTTTAAAATAAGAATGAAGGTCTTTTTTTTTTTAACCCTCAGTAAAAATCCCTTTGCTACTTACTCTAACTTAGACTAAGCCTAATAATAATGTGCCGAAGTTATGGTCTTGCCACAGAGAAAATGCAATTATTCAGATCCTGCACTAAATATGAACATATCACAATGCAAAAAACAGGGGTGCGATGGGGTAAATGACAGGATATGGCTGAGATGTCCAAATCTGACTTCTGACTTAAAATGACACAGTGGCTAGCTCTGTACTTCTGGAAGAGTGTATTTCTAGTGTTCAACTTGCTTCATACTATTTTTTAGCAACTTGCCTATCTTGCTAACTCAGGATTGTTTAATCAATGTAAATTACAAAATAAATAACTATCAAGGTATACATTTTCATGGTTTCAGACTGGGGATGTTTTTGAATGTATATATACTGTTCATTACTGTCTCTAGTGGGTTATGGAATAGAGAAAATCCCACACAATTTACTGATTCGTTTTGATGCACTGGCTGGGGGAGTAGTTAGCTGATTGCACGATTTCACAATGATTACACACTTAATTCATACAACACAATTTTATTTTAAAATTCTTTGCTACGTATATAACACTGCTTAGCCTTAAGAAACACCACAAACATTAAGAACACAATAATTACATATATCAGAAACAACGCTCCGAATGCACTTCCTTCCCAAACAATGCTATAAGAATTAGTGTTACAAAAACAACTACAATTACAACTAAAAGTTAAATTTGAATCAATACTATTATTTTTCATAATATACTTACAATCCTAGAATTCCGAGAAGCCAAATACCAAAATATGGTTTCATTCCTCAGTAGTACAATTTAATGGGCTCGCCTCAGCAATACAATTCAATAGGCTGGCTTCAGCAGTGATAGGACTAAGTCCCCTTCCTTCAGTCCCTTTCAGGTGCTCCGTGGCTTCAGCGTGAACTAAGAGATTCGTGTTCACGGAGAGGGTGGTTCAGGTGATCAATCTGATCCGGCCTACACCTGCGATTCTTCCTTCGTTGTTCTACAAGTGGTCACCTCCCAATTGGGACAGTAAGTTACAGTTTTTATTGAGTGAGCTGCCGTCTATGGGCTCCTCCTACTCAACCTGTCATTACCCCCAAATTTGGGCTTGGATCTTACTCAACAGATTCTTTTGAAATTACCTTTGGGAAACTTCCATATCACTGCAAATGCCCTTTTCTTACCAATCTGGTCAAAAGGCCTTAGGGTTTGATCTCTCGGAACTCAGGATATTTCCTCTCTTTGTAAAAGACTTCTAAAGATAACATTCAAAAGCAAAGTCAGGACCTTTTGCACGTAGTCCCAAAACAATGAGCTAGATAAGGAGATAAATCTTATCTTCTTCCTGAAACTGGCTAATGGGCAACCATTACAAACATTCAAACTATTTCATTCAATATGACAATTACTGACTGAATGTAGTCATCAAGAAAAATCATTCACTGGCTTCTTTTTAAGGGTTGCAATAGATAACATTTTAAAAACGGAACTGTGCACTGATCCAGGGGTGCATTTTGCTGATCCAACTTATATAAAATATTGTAGGTCCAGTTGGAAAGGATGGTAGCTGAATTCAGTGATTTTTTTTTTTATTTTTGCAGTGGAGTTGTTAACAGGGGCAATCTATTATTGTTTATTATTAAACAATTATAATAAATGATTTATTATTGTGTATTATTAAAGCACTCACTTCACTCTTAATCAGAATAGGTGGCATCCAGTCCCAT
>NW_005842743.1:232029-248197 GCF_000455745.1 Alligator sinensis
GTTTTATAAGGATGGTTAGGCGCTTAGGCTCATGGTTGCTATACCTTTCACACTACATAAAGTTGCACCTTCAGGTTATGAAGCTCAGCAGCAAAATGGATGCAATTGGATGCATCTACACATGCAATTAGTGCACCTGAATAAACTCTGGCACAGTTTGTGCCGGAGTTTATTGTTCCAGGTAGTATCATGTTCACATGCACCCGGGACCACAGCACATTGAGCTGGGTCAGAGCAGCCTCTAGCTGGCAGGTGGCCTCGGGGATCAGCCTGCTAGACCAGAGCTGCTCCAACCTGGCTCAACATACTGTGGAGGGGCTGGCTGGGGCAGGAGGGTGCTTAAGTGTGGGGGTAGCCAGTAGGGTTGTGCGAAATTTCACCGGCAGTTTTGTTTCGATGTTGTTTTGACTCATTTTGAGCTTGAAACAGTGAAATCTCAATGAAACAGAGAACTTCAAAATAGCCTCAAAACAAAACGAGGCAAGCTGAAACGTTTTGAAATTTTCTAAACGTTTTGAGTTTCGAAGCTCAAGCTGGGCTTGCCTGCAGGGAAACAGAAACTAAAGTAAGGAGAGGGAAGGGGAAGGTGGGGGGGTGGGGAGGACTGCTCTCATACTGACTGTGTAGCTGGCCAGTGACTGTGATCCTTTCCTGAGGTCCCTTCCAAGCCCAGTGCTCTGGGGGAGGGATGGGAAAACTGGATAAAAGGCAGCATAGTTTGAACTGCCCTGCTTTCTGCCTTGGTGTCAGTTGAGTGAGGGCGTACCTTAACACACACATTGTCACCCACCCATGTAACAAGTTTTGCTTGTCAGCAGCTAGAGGTGCAGGGCCCTAGAAGCCCCCTGGCACCTATCTCCTTGACAGCTGGCAGGCTTTGTGGCCTCAGCAGGGGCTAGCAGGCCTGCAGCTATCACCCTGCTGTGCCTTAACACACACACAGTGTCACCCATGTCATGAGTTTTGCTTGTCTGCAGCTTGAGGTGTAGTTTCCCCCAAACCCCTGCACCTATCTCCTTGAAACCTGGCAGGCTTTATGGTCCCAGTAGGAGCTAGCATGTTTGCTATTTTCATCCTGCTGTGGTTTAACACATACACATGACATGAGTTTTGCTTTCAAGGATTTGAGGGGCAGGTTCCCCAAAACCCCTACACCTATCTCCCTTAAACTTGGCAAGCATCATATCCTCAGAAGGGGCTACAATTCCTGCAAGTTTAATGTAAATCAAGCCAGAAATGACAAAGTTATAGGTTGTTTTGAGCTTCCCCATTATAACCTATAGGTGAAACGTCAAAACAGCAAAACTGTTTCAACAAAACGAAACAGAACAGTGGTTTTGAATTGAAACAAAATTCAAAATGAAACGCTGTTCCGTCAAAATGTCGAAACACAAGTCAAAATGGAACGGTGCCATTTCGTACAGCCCTAGTGGTCATTAGGCAGCCCCAACTCTGAAGCACTCTTGTGCCCCAGCTAGCCCTGTCAGTATCTATACTTGTGTTGTGGCAGAATAAATAACTCCACCATAGGATAGTACTTGTGTCTTGCAGTACTGTCCTACAGTGGAGTTAATTCTTTTACTCATCTTAATAGCACAGAATGTGTAGATGCTGACATTTTACTGTGAAGCTAATTAGACAACTCCACAATAAATGTTTTGTGTAGACGTGCACAATGGGGTGTGTCTTCTATTTGTGAGGTTTAAGCTAGATCAGAAATACAAGATCTTGGTTGAAGTCCTACTAGGACTATAACTGAGGTTCAATTTTTATAACTGTGACTGCATTTCTTGGTTTGACTGGTGGAATGCTGCTGCAGCAGAGGTGTTTGAGCTGGCTTCTTAAAGAGTGGGCACTGGCATTGATTTTTTTTTTTTTTGAGGGATTCCTTACACTTTGGAACAGGGATTCCTCTGGTCTTGTAGTAGTCTACCTTGATTAACTATTGGGTTATGTTGTAAAGCACATATATTCATTTGTACAGACTACCACTGAGACTGAGATTTGAATAGAATTCACTTGTGGGGAGGAAGAATTATGGGGGGGAAAGCTTGTCATGCTGCTAGCAGTTTATTTGTATTTCTTTCATTGATGGCAAAGGTCTTTTCTAGCTTTGCATGCATATCTTAAAACAGAAACAAAAGCACTCTTGAGACATAACAAAGAAACCCCACTTGTGTTCATTAGTTTTCTGAATAACTAATTGTATTAACGGCAGACAAGGTTCTTTGGGTGAATCTGATATCTTTTATTAGACCAACTTAAATAGTTGAAAAAAAAAATTTAAGGAAGCTTTCAGGTTCAAAAACCCTTCATTGGGCTGAGGAAGTTTCAACAGTCGGTGTGTGCTTTTCCTGGATGGAATGAAAAGTAAAGAATCCAGAGGCTGGGCTGGTATGCATTCAAGATAGTCAGTCAGAGAAGATGTAGATTGAGGAGTCAATGGGTGAGAGACAGGCTGGGTGGGGGGGAAATAAGGGGGATAAATAGTGGAGAGGTACCTGGAGAGTCAGATGTCAGGCAGGTAATAATGTGTCATAAATCCAATGTCTGTGTTTAGTCTATGATTTTTAGTATCCACGAGGTTGATGAAGTGGAGTTCATAGGCTCATCTCTGGGAAGTGTTTTGTAAGTTTCCTTTGAGGATTAGAACTGAGAGATTGGAGAGAGTGGTTTTGTTGTGAGAAATGTGTCCCCACAGGTGATTGGGTATTCCTGTCTTTGATAGATTTCCCATGTGCATTCATTCTGGTGTGCAGTTGTTGTTTGGTCTCTCCTATTTATTGTCCCTAAGGGCATTTGGTGCATTGGATGCGATATATTACTTTTCTGGAGGTGCAGCTGTAAGATCTGGGAATGCTGATGGCTCTGTTGTGGGGTGAAGTAATTGTGGGGGTGGTGGAGATGTGTTGGCAGGTTTTGCATTTCTTGTCATGGCACGGTCTGGATCCATTCGCTGTGTTCTGGGCTTGAGGAAGTTTGCTTCTGGTGATGAGATTAGCAAGGTTTGGTGCTTGTTTGAAGTCTAGGATAGGTGGCTCTGGGAAGATCTCTTTAAAAACAGGGTCTCTTTTTAGTATGGGTTCCAGTTGTTTGAGGATTTTCCATGTGGGTTCGAGGGAGGGGTGGTATGTCATAATAAGTGATATGCGATTCGTGGGGGGTTTTCTTCTGTACTGCAGCAATTCTTCACGTGGTATCTGGGTGGCTCTTTCAAACGTGTGATCTATCTCTCTGGAGGAGTGTCCTTGTTGGGTGAAAGCCTTTTTAAGATTGGCAAGGTGACAATCCCAGGTGTTCTCCTCAGTGTAAATTACACCCTTTTAATTGTATTAACATCATTCTCTGGCATTCTGTAACAGATTTCAAGATTGCCGTTAACTTTACCACTTTTAACTTCCCATTGTATGCCAAGTGCTGAAAACAGAAGCATATCTACCTATTTAACTTTATTGTACCACAGACATAAACAATATAGTGCTTGATTTATTCCAATTGACATTTCAAGTTTTGTTGCATTGGTTTTACTGATGATTCAGTTTGGCTTGCTTAGTCTTTTATTAAAACATGTTTTCTGGTAAACATTGCTACCATCTAATCATTAAGAACAATTTGTCAACTATTAATCTTAATAATGGAGCAGGCAGGTTTCATTGTTTGTTCATTTCCTTCAATTCATGTTGTCTCAGCTAGTCCTTCTACTTCTTAACGAGTCTTGCAGTTTGGTGTGTACAGGAGGGCAAAAAGCTCTATGCAAAACTAGCATGCATTAGTGGCAAATTGTATTCAATAAACCCAATGTGTTCTCTAATAAGAGAGTTTCTCTAAACAGTCTCTTTTAAAATAAGAACATATAAGTAGTATGTTAAAAAGTTGTAGAATCTTTAGATGTATCACACCCTGTGCTTTCTAAATCCCTTGTATTGATGTAAATGAGGGCTAGACAAAATATGGCCCATGGGCCAGATCCAGCCTGCCAAGGCATTTTATCCTGCCCAGACCAGGGGCAGGGGGCAGCGTGTGTGGCCAGTCCCACTGTCCCTGGGTGCACAGTAGGGCTGAGGCAGCATGGCAGCTGGCTTCCACTTCCCAGCAGCCGGGGCAGTGGCAGCTCCTTCCAACTGATACTGCCAGTGTCGCTGTTGCTGCTGGACCCAGCTCTACTGCCCAGGCATCCCAGCCCATCTGACTTGTACCAGTCACTGGGGGCTTCAGGCAGGGCAGATAGACAGGGTCTCCAAGGAGGTCAGCCCAGGACCCATGGGGCAGAATGTTCTTGGCTGGATTTATGGGATGGGGCCATGGGTGGGTGGGGAGTGGTATCTCGGAGCAGGATAGGAGGGTAGAGCCAGGGCTAGGGCTGGGACTGAGATCACTGGGTGGTAACAGCACAGGGCCAGGGCCCAGAGCAGAGCCATGATCCACTGCTCACACGTCCTGGCAACAGGTGTTGGTTCCATGGGCAGGGGCATGTGGGGAGTGGATTATGGGTTTGCCTCAGGCCCCAGCCCTATGCTATCACTGCCCTGCAATCCTGGCCCAAGCCCCAACCCTACCTGTCCATCCCACTCCTGGATTCTGCTCCTGTACACCCATGGCCCCATCCCATCTCAGTCCGGTGGGTGGCGAATTGGCTAGAGGGTCACACCCAGAGAGTCGTGGTGGATGGGTCGGGTTCGACCTGGAAGGGTGTGGGCAGTGGGGTCCCGCAGGGCTCGGTCCTTGGACCGATATCCTTTAATGTCTTCATCAGTGACTTGGACGAGGGAGTGAATGCAAAGTGCTGCACCTAGGGAGGAAAAATGTTCAGCATGCCTACTGCCTAGGAAATGACCTGCTCGGTAGCACGGAAGCAGAAAGGGATCTTGGAGTCCTAGTGGACTCCAAGATAAACATGAGTCGTCAGGGTGACGAAGTCATCAGCAATGCTAACTGCACTTTATCATGCATCAGCAGATGTATAACAAACAGAACCAAGGAGGTGATACTTCCCCTGTATCGGGCACTGGTCAGACTACAGTTGGAATACTGCATCCAGTTTTGGGCACCACACTTCAAGAGGGATGTGGATAACCTGGAGAGGGTCCAGAGAAGGGCCACTCGTGTGGTTAAGGGCTTGCAGGCCAAGCCCTACAAGGAGAGACTAGGGCACCTAGACCTCTTCAGCCTCCGCAAGAGAAGGTTGAGAGGCGACCTTGTGCCTGCCTATAAATTCATCATGGGAGCGTAGAAGGGAATTGGTGAGGCTCTGCTCACCAAGGGACCCCTGTGGGTCACAAGAAATAATGGCCCTAAGCTAGCAGAGAGCAGATTTAGACTGGACATTAGGAAGAACTTCTTCTCAGTTAGAGTGGCCAAAATTTGGAATGGGCTCCCAAGGGAGGTAGTGCTCTCCCCTACCCTGGGGGTCTTCCAGAGGAGGTTAGATAGGCATCTGGCTGGGGTCATCTGAACCCAGTACTCTTTCCTGCCTATGCAGGGGGTCGGAATCAATGATCTATTGAGGTCCCTTCCGACCCTAACATCTATGAATCTATGAATCTTCCCAGATGAGCATGCCCTGCCTGCACAGGTTCCAGGCCAGTCTCCATAGAGACCCCAGGATTGTCGGGTGCTGACAGCACAGTACTGAGCCCCAAAGGAGAGCCACTTAGGGAGTTTTGTTGAGATATTATGGGCCAGTGGGGGGTTGGGGGTGCTGACCTGGCCTACAACAGCTCACCAAAACTCCCTAAGTGACTCTTCAGCCCAAATAATTACCTACCCTCTGTGTAAATACACAAAGAAAATGAAAAATTAGCCAATAATTCATGATTTCTTTCTTGTCATATATGCAATGACATTACATGAGCAGGTGTGTGTTTATTTTTAACTAAAGGATTTTGGGGGTGGGGGGGTTTGTATTTTAAAACAGTGGAGTGATAGCAAAATCATGTGAGTATTTTTTCTGGTTATATTATTATAGTTGTCATGATTAACCAAATAATATCAAGTTATATTGATTATTATCTGAAATTGGCTAAAAACACCAAGTTTTATGGATTGTTTTTACACTGTAAATTTTAAGTTGGTTCTATAAAAATATGCATATGTAATTTGAAAAGTAGCTTTCCACTAGCATCCCACTGATTTTTGGACACAGAAAATTGTGACAAAAATGAGCACTTGGCTACCTAAAGGAAATTTGTTTAATATGTGTCTATTTGCAGATGACAATTCATGGTATTTTCCAGGTCAAACTGAAACAGAAAAGTCCTGGTGTTGTTAAGTAGTTATTGGGAGGAAAATTATTATGGAAATCTTTGTGAAGAGAACATTAAAAAAAGAAAATAAGCAAACAAAAACAAAATGAAACACAAAACAACCTGTGAGCCATCTTACCCTTGCATAATTGGGGTGGAGGAAATAAGAAGGTTGACAATACTTTTCTTTTTTTTCTTCTTCTTTCTTTTTGAAAGCCTACTTAGAATTGCAGTTTTGAAGTCATGGAGCACAGTGACTCAGGCTTAATTCAGCATTTTCCTGCCCCTTTATGTAGTCATTTAGAACAGTATGCATGGTGATACTTGAGAATTAAAAGCATATTGGCATCTACAAGGAACAAAGTATGACAGTGAACTGGGCCTAATAAGTCCAGAACCACTGACAACCCTGGGTCCTGGAAGCAGAGGCAAAATCCTGGGCAATGGTTACACTTTTTCTATACTAGCCTTGCAAACCTGGCACTCTGGAATGGGGAAAATGATAGATAACCTTTGAAAGGGTGTACTAGCAGGGGCTATATATTATTTTCTGCACTTTATGCAATACTGTGAATGCCTCAGGTCAACTAACTTTTGAAATTCCTGCTCATCAGCATGACTACAAAGTCCTTGCAACCAGCCTATGACAGTAAAGCCACAATTTAATCGTGTGTGTTTATCAGTGACTCAGCTGAAAGTAGGAAGAAAATCTTGTCAGAGCATAAAATTTCTGTTCTTTAAACTTCAGAAAGTAAAAATGTAACACAAAAATGGAGGATTTGATGAAACACAAAAATGAATTATTTCTTCAAAGGGAGATACCCAGAAATATAGAAGGTACTTGTAAAGAAGTGCAATATTAGTCTGAGTGATTACAAAATGAAATGGTGGCCTCCAGGAATGAAGGTTCCTGGAAAGCTGCCAGTCTGGTTATAAAGTTAAAAAAGAGAAAAATCCTGAAGTACAAAATGAATGATACCTGGATTGTAATTAGACAAGAGGCCACAAAGCCTTCCCCAAGGTAAAAAAAATCCAACCCAAAACAAAACACACACACAAAACAGAACTTGAAACAAAATGCCCAATAGCGATATTTTTAAAAAGAATTTCAAAATTTAAATAAAGATCTTAAGTGAGACGAAATAGACAAATTAAAGATACAATTCCAGAAATATCTGTACTTGGAATGTATGATAACTGCAATTAGCTAATGTACATCTGTGCTGGGAAGCTGTCAGTGAATTTTGATGGGAAGCAGGCATCTAAATCCCAATGGCAACTTTGAAAATTCTATGATTTAATACTTGAAACAAAAATCAGAGACTACATCATTCTCTAGTTTTGACTAAGTCAAAGGAAAAAGTTCAGTAAAAGGGATTATAACCTTAATTTTAAAAAACTAATTCTGATCTCCTGTATGATGACATATAGATTGATTTCAATAATACAAACACAGAAGTAACACCAGTGAGAGAGAGAATCATGTCCATTTAACACTTTAATGTTCTGCCTGCAAAGTGAGAAAAATAATTGTTGATCTAAGATGAATTAGAAACAAAATGATGAGCGGGAAAGGTTGCAAATGAAGCAGTCATAGTGTTGGAAGGTAATTTAGTACAGGGGTGTCAAACTCATTCGGCCCTGTGGGCTGGATGAGCTGAGCTGGTCTATGGGCAAAAGCAGGGGTTTGGTAAGGTGCTATGTGCAACATGCTGTGGCTGTAGAACCAATGCTCCTGGGTCGGTCCAGAAGGGTTCAACATGAAGCGAGTACCCCATGCCAGCTCCCCAGGGCTGTGTGCAGTGCCTAAGGGATCCGTTCCAGCCCATGTGTCAGTCTGGCTCCGCACACCGCATGCAGCATTCAGGGTCAGTCTGAGACCCACAAGCTGGGCCATACAGAACCCCAGGCTGGATCCAGTGCACAGGTGATGTCTTTGACACCCCTGATCTACTCCAAGCCTCTGAAAAGATGGGATTTACTGAAGCCAAGGCATTTTTGACAGATACCTATACAGCCTTTTTATGAATAACTGCTCAGGATGAGACTCTGGAACTTGCAGGCAACTTATTCTATCATCTTATTGATCTTACTGTTAGGAAGTGTTTCCTGGGATTTGATATGAATCTACTTTGCTGCAGTTTAAACCCATTACCTTGTACTCTCTTTTTTTCTCCTTTTTGGCAGCTTTTCAAATATTTGAAGACTACAGTGTTTTCTTTCATTCTAGCTTCGCAAGTGTTTGCAGCCTCTTCCATTTCTGTCTTTGAATATTTGAACAGTAAAATCTTTGTCCCCACATCCAAGTCATTAATAAAATATTTAGGAATACTCATCTAAAAGCAGATTCTTTTTTTTGGGTATGGATACACATAACACTTAGCTTAGTTTAAATGCAGTTTAAACTTGAAATGGACAGACATACATGACTCTTAAACCAGTTTAAAGTTTCCTGGCATGGTACAAATTGTACCTGGAAAATCAGGTACTGTTTCAAACTGGTGAACCACAAACCAGGTACATGTTATGTATGGACATCAAGTATTCCTCAGCCACCCTAAGTCAGGCAAGTACACTACTGAATTCAGTCAAATACAGACTATTGAACTTTGGTCATTTTATGTTAAGAAAAGACTGGAAAGCAGAAAAGTGAAAACTGCCCAGCAACAGGTCGCTGACCCACTGGGATACCCAAAGCCTAGGTACAAACACTTGTCCCCAATGCCCACTTGTCCACTACAAGGTTTACTGGGCTGTGTGCTCACTCCCATCCCCTTGAGGTCAATGCCAAAGCACCTGAGCACCCAACAGATGTCTGTTATATGTGTCATGCTCGACTGCTATATGTGTGGATACCACTGACCTACAATAATTGTGAACTGGTTTCCAGTCAGGGACATTTGGGATGGTTCATTTGTTACATGTGTCCACACCCTTTTAACATTATTTGAGACCTCCTTCCCAGTCTAGCACTGATTTAATTAATAACTCCTCTGTGGTTATTCATCGAATTATGAATCACTTAATTTTAAGTCTATCCATCACATTTTTTCTGCTTACTGTTGAGATGGGACTGTTTTAAAAATGTTAGTAATGTTGAGGAATATTAAGTCCATTAGCTTCCCTCATCCACCAAGCTAGTTACCCTGTCAAAGAAGGGAATTGTGTTAGCTTATAATGATATGTTCTTAACAAATTGATGTTGGCTGCTAGTGATGGCCCCTTCATCCTCCAGATTGACTTATAGTGTGACAGGTTTAGAATTTGCTCTAGTAAGGGACCTTATCTGTCTTCCATGAGTTGGCAAATAATATTGCCAGTAGTCCTGAGATTTCTTTAGCTAGCTGCAAGATCCTTCTTCCTTGCAATAGCAAAAAGTCTGAAAGACTACAAGCTACTATTCTAGCAAGAGGTCATAATTAAAATTTAAAATGGGAACACTGAAAGCATAATGCTGATCTTAATTACTTGAACATACTAAAGCATTCCAGAAAAATGTAGTCAATGAAGGGCAAGATAGTTGACAACATACAAATCCCATAACAAGCAAGCCAGATAATAGAACATTTTTCAGTTAGCAATGTTTATCCTATAAAGAACAATTGATAGTGTTAATATATGGACTTCAGGTGACATTTAATCTTTCTGAGGGTTGGTTGGGTTGGTTAGGCCTCAATTCAGCCACCAAAATTGCTGTCTTCTGAATCTGTCATGTATACATTTAATTTTATAAGGGTAAATGCAGCGTATGTTTATCCAGTCCAGTTTCAGACATGAAGAAATGTTAATTGGGAAAATGTAATATTTAAAAAGAGCAAAACAATTTAACATATTTGTCTCAGATCCAAACAGAATATTTAAATAATTTGTTATCATTACTGCTTCCTCCATCCTTTGGACTATAATTAGATCTAAATGCTACAGTGGTACAAACAGTGATGGTCACTATTGTGGGTTGATGTGTGCAGCAGAAACTTCTGATAAGTATTCATTTGAAATTTTAATTACCTGCAGTTATTTTCATAGCTTTTTTGTTTTGATTTTTTTGAACATTTATGCATTCAAATTTCACTAGCAAGGATGCTCTTGTAACAATAGATTTAAAATCAGATTTTGAAATTATGTATACGAGAATCCTCTCATTAAAATACACACACACACACACATATATATATATATATATATATATAAAGAGTTCTCTTTCAGCCAATGAACAGAAACAATACAGCAGAGGAGAGTTAAACAATAATAACAACAAAAAGCCCACGTCTGCTTTCAAATACCAAGTTAGAGTATTTGAATATTTTTTTAAATGACAAAATAAGCCATAGAATAACTTTGAATAATAGATAATGTCAAGGAAAACATAAGAGGTTAAACTGATCTCACTCTGCTCATTCCAGCTAGTTTTACTGAAGGTAATGGGCCTACTTGAATGAGTAAAATAAATCATTATTTGACCCAATCTGCTGATTCATTAAGGAGAAAAAGTTTCAAAATTCATCATATAAATGATCTTTTCACTCAACTCTAGGTTTATACCTACTCTATAACTACTATACAAAGCTGTCTGCTTCTATTTCTGTTAATGTGCTGCAATACGAACAAAGGGAGCAAACATCCTTACACCTCCTAGCAATAGATCATCTCAACTTGTCTTAACATGATATCTCCCATCTGTGCTGAAATATCAAAAAAAACCCCAACTTTAAAATTGTACTTAAACTTGTTGCCCAAATGGCTAGTTTCGTGCCCCTGGAGGCTAGACCAATTTCACCTCAAGGAGAGAGTCACACACAGGGTGAGTCCGTCATGAGTTTATTGATTGCACAAGCAATGTCGACAGAGGAGCTGATGCTCAAAGCAGTGTCAACCCCAAATTTCTCTCGGGGTTACACTTTTATAGCTTACATAAACAAAGGGCTACAACGTGTCATACAACTATTGGCAGTACCACAATTTCCTTGTTGTTACGTCTTATCTTATGGGCTAGGCTTAGTTTGCTATTGGTTAATATCTCCTGTTAAGTTTAGTGCATGCGTATTTCAAAAGCAGAACTGCGGCAAAAAGTTCTGTCGCATGCGCAGAGGAAAAGGGGAACTGCGGCAAAGTTAGTGTCTTTTAGTAACCTTATACCTTAGTGTAACTTCAGGGCATTATGCAAGTATGGCTACAAAATGCAGAGCAAGCAGGAAGGAAAAAGAAACCCACAACTCAGTCGTTAGGCCTTGTGCTTCCTACACAAGGGATCATGAGGGCCTCATGAGGGACTCATACAGCTATTACTCAAGTGAGGCCCAGGTCATAATGTATTTTTACCACAAACTCCGCAACTAGAACATGATTTTGAACCCATAGGCTACATCCAGACAAGTCTGGACATGTGGTGTGTGACACCGCAGAACCATTTGTGGCACCACTCACTGCACATTCAGCTGTTTTCCTCGCTGCTACCTTGCAGTGTGCGGTTTTTTTTGGCCCCAGGAGGTCCCATACTCAAATAAACTCACATGGGATAAAAGTGGGTCTGCACATATGGCTGCAACATGCTCCACCCCAAACCAGAGTCTGGCCTGCCAGAGCCATGGTCCAGCTGTCAGCCAGGCTCCAAGCTGCAGGAACACTGCAGCTGCAGCTTTTCCAACCCCCAGGGCCCCAGGTAAGGCTTCTGGGGCCTGCACAGTTGTTGTCCCAGGCCTTCCCTGCTCCCCCAGGGTAACCCATGCCATGGCATGGGTGTTCTCCAGGGACAAGTACCAGTGGCACAAGGTGTGCCTCTGCTTCTTTTTCCTGGGAGACCAAATGTCTGCACTCATCTGGATGTGGCCATAAAAAGCAAGGTGTTAGAAATGGCTTGTCTTTTATATAGGGAGGTAATAGTCTAAATTTTTTTCTGGACCTCATGTTTGCCTCCACTTATGGGTATAATTTACATCTGGATAATGTTTTTCCTGAAAGACTTAAACTGCAAGCACTAAGGGTGCTTGTACATGTGACAGGTTTAATCCACAAGGTTTTATTCTATGCCCCCTAAATTGAAATGGTGGGGCATAAAATAGAACCCTGAGGGCTAAACCATTTCAATTTTCCCATCACATTATGGCAAGGGGTCTGATACATTTTGGGGTTTTTTTTTTGGAGCCAGAGCCTGCCCATGGCCAGAGAAGGTAGGGGGTGGGGGTCAGGTGGTGAGCTGCCGGCAGGCCACCCAGGTGAGATGCTAGCAGGCTGGGTGCTGCCTCAGGTTGGAGGCAACACCTAGCTTGATCCAACTGTTCTCCAAGCCCACCCAGGGAGCAGCACCCTGCGGGCTTCCAGGAGGCAGGCTCAGAGAACAGTTGTATTGGGCCAGGTGCTGCCTCTGAGCTGAGGCATCACCTAGCCAGCTAGCAGTCCACCTTGGCAGCCCTGGGGGGTGCCACCATTGCAGAGGGAAGAATTGGGACCCCCTGAAGCTCAGGAGCTGCTCAGCCTGCCAGCAGCTCACCCCCCAGCCATGAACAGGCTCTGCCATAAAAAATAAAGTATCAGGCCCCTAGCCACTTCTGGCTTCCAGCACCCGGTTCACCATCCCTGCTGCCTTCTCCCACCACCAGCAAATCCAGCCCCTTCCTTCTACCTTCCTGCATTACCCCAGGGGCAAGGTAGCCCATTTCTGGGCCACCCCAGGTGTCCTGCTGGCTGCAGGAATCTGCTGAAGGCAGAAGTAGTGAGGGGCCCAATCCTCTTTTTCTACAGGGCCTGCCTGCTTCTTCTGTAGCTGGGGGGTGAGCTGACAGCTGTATCATTGCAATTTGCAACATTGCAAGCTAAATTGCATCCAGGTGTAGTTTAGTTTGCAATGATACAAAGTCATTTAATACCCCCAAAAGTCTTGCACATGTACACCCTGATGCCATTAAGCCACACAGTGACATATTCATCATGTGCATGTGTTAATGGCATCATGTGTACAAGCTCTCTAAAACTCCATGAGATGTGCTAAAATGTGTGTCCTATTCCCTGACATGAAATAGCAGTATAAATCTTGCCAGACAGATGGACTAATAAGATTGTCAGCCTGATTTTGATCCCTATCCAACAAATAATTTAAATAAGCACTTACTTTAGGCATATGAGCAGTCTTACTACTTCAGTCCTCATATTTAAAGTTAAATTGTGCTTAAATTCTTTGTTGAATTGAAACATTTTGGACCAAATATTTTGGATAATTCTTGTGTGACAGCCCAGAATCCAAACTGGAAGTTTCTTCAATCTTAAATATGAAAGTCTATTCATGTTTTTTATAATAATAATAATATTTATTGTATCCACCATAACAGTATACAACTGATAACAAAGTTCCATGCTCCTTCCTACTTTGGGATGTGTTTGCATAAATTCTGCACTGGATGCAACACTACTAGCAGAGAAAAAGGCATTTAATCTCCTTGTTCCCTATTCTCAGTTCAGTTTCTCTGCTGAGAATACCAGCAGCATGCCAGATATAAGAATAAATATCCTTTTCAGATACAAATGCATCACTGTTCATTCCCATGCAGTTCAATAAACAATTGCTTGTCCATGATTAAGTCACAGCTA
This sequence comes from Alligator sinensis, assembly GCF_000455745.1. Taxonomy (NCBI): domain Eukaryota; kingdom Metazoa; phylum Chordata; order Crocodylia; family Alligatoridae; genus Alligator; species Alligator sinensis. The sequence goes on from NW_005842743.1 coordinate 245,853, forward strand.
CAACTGAGATAAAATTTCCAATTAAAATCAAAGCCCTTTCCAATTAAATGGCTTCATTTATAAAACAATTAAATCACCTAACAATCTAAAATCTAAATCTAACAATCCCTTTAATCTAAAATTTTAACTTACAAAATCATATAATCCCACTTCCCCCAACAAGATGTTTGGCACTAAAGTCTGTCTGTGTCTGGTTCATTCCTGTGGCTTTCTTCAAACTCTGTAAATGTTGGAGTGACCATACTTACTGCCTGGTTTGTGGTGTGGGAATATCCCAACAGCAGAATGATTACAAGACATACCAGTTATGTAAGTGCTGCGTGTGACTCACCAAGCTTCCTTCCACATCATCCCCACTCTCTCTTCAGCCTGTGCTTCCCATATGGCTGTACCATCTTATTTCCCCTAGTCATGATAGATGTATACTTGAATTTTCTCTCCCCCTTGATACATGCTGCATAATGTTTCTCAGTCCACAGCTGGCTTTGACTGTAACACACAGGTTCATGGGGTAAACTCCCAGTTGGTGAAATCGGGTTAGCGCTGGGAATCATCAGTAGAACTATGCCAGTTTACACCAAACTAAAGACTCAAAATCTTCAACATCCTTCATCACCTCTGTTTCTCTTCTCTCACAGCTTGACATATTCTTTCTTACAGTCCATAGGTACATCCCCGGTATAATTATTGAGCATCTGGAAGCAATTAAGAAAACCCAAAGTGTTACACGTAGTTAAAAGAAAACTTTCTCTTTCTCATTCTAAACTGTTAAGGGTGTCTATGCTTGTACTTGGGTGGGGAAGCGGGAGGGCATTTTAGTTAGAGTGACTCCCAGACAGCCACTCTAATTAAAACATCACAGCATCACATGTATTCAGCATCTTGCATCTCAAAATGACTGCTTTAACTAAAGCTTGTTTGACAAGTTTTATAGCTCCCCCACTCCCATTTTGAAATGTGGGATGCAGAATATACTTGATGGCGTGGCATGCTGGGTCCTTCTAATTAGATTAATTGACTGTATAGTCACTGAAACACCAGGCAAAACTTGTTGAAATATTTGCGATCCTAAAGTCACTTACTCTCTCCACCTCTGGATTCTGCAGGCACTTTTGCTTATATAACATACTACTTTTTACGATACTGTGTGGCTTTATTACTTACCTAAAAGCAAGGCAAGGAAGCTGGAGACAAAAGAAAAAAAGATTTTAACCATGTCTACTTATTTTTTTCTGAGACAAAACTAAAATAACTGTCATTTTCATGTTTTTATTTTTTAACATCCTAAAGGTTGTATGGTTGATTTCAGAGACCAAGCAAAATCTCAGAAATCAGCATCTCAGTTGTAAATCATCCTTTTGGAACTAAGGAACACAAGCAGGGAAGGAATTTTCTTTTTGTGAAGTGATGTAGTTTTATTTAGCAAAATTAAACCAAGAGAATTATTTTCAGCAATAAATAGACAGATACTAATTCACAAAGTAATAATAAGCAAAGATACTTTGGCATGGAAAAATGGATCTATAAAATGATATATCATCAAGGATTAGCTTCGGGTTAGAGGAGGGTTGGGCAGAGACACTATGGGTCAAACTACAAGGGGGCCGTGGCGAAAGGGACCTTACGGTGGGTGTCTACTACAGACCACCCAACCAGGGGGAAGAGCTAGACCAGGACTTCTCCAGTCAGCTTATGGAGGTGGTTAAGTCAAGGGATGTTATTGTCACGGGTGACCTAAACTACCCAGACATTTGCTGGGAGGAGCAGACAGCCAGGTCTGACTGCTCGCGCAGGTTCCTGGCTGTATTACAGGACCTTCACCTTATCCAGGAAGTGTACAGCCCCACTAGGGGTAACACCTCGCTGGACCTGGTCCTGGCCACAGGGGATGACCCGGTGAGGGGACTGCAGGTCCTTGACCACCAGGGCAATAGTGATCATCACCTGCTGGATTTCACTATGCAACGCAGGGCGTCTAGGGCTTACACCAAGGCTAAAGCCCTTGACTTCAGAAGCGCCAACTTCAATGAGCTTAGGAGACTAGTGGGGGAGGCACTAAGGGCCCAGAAGGTAGAGGAGATGGGAGCCCAAGAGGGATGGTCATACCTTAAGGGGGCGATCCTCCAGGCCCAAAGGATAACAGTCCCTGAGAAAAGCAAGGAGGGTAAGAGTGCTCAGAAACCCCCTTGGCTCAGCAAGGGCATTCAGCAATGCCTGAGAACTAAAAGGGAGTCGTACAACCAGTGGAAGGGAGGAATTATCACCAAGGAGGAGTACTCCTCCTCGGCCCGGGCGTGTAGGAGGGCTATTAGGAAGGCCAAGGCAGAGATGGAACTCAGGCTAGC
>NW_005842743.1:248289-249264 GCF_000455745.1 Alligator sinensis
TGGGGATAGCTCTATCAAGCCTTCAGTCAGTGCAGATGTAGTTAGGGATCTTCTGGAAGGGCTAGACATTTTTAAATCTGCAGGTCCAGATGCCCTCCACCCAAGGGTGTTGAGGGAGCTGGCAGGGGTCATTGCGGAGCCTTTGGCCCGGCTGTATGAGCATTCGTGGTCATCTGGCCAGGTTCTGGGGGATTGAAAACTGGCTAATGTGGTCCCTATTTTTAAGAAGGGGAGGAAGGAGGACCCAAGTAATTATAGGCCTGTAAGCCTCACCTCGGTGCTTGGGAAGCTCTTGGAGAGGATCATCAAGGAGCACATCTGTGGGGGGCCACCAGGGGAGATCATGCTCAGGGGCAATCAGCATGGGTTCACCAAAGGCAGGTCCTGCCAGACCAACCCGATTTCCTTTTACGACCAAGTAACTAAATCCTTAGATGATGGTGTTGCTGTGGACATAGTCTTTCTAGACTTTAAGAAGGCCTTTGACACTGTCTCACCCCATCTTCATCAGTAAATTAAGTAACTGTGGCATTGATGATTGCACAGTTGGATGAGTAAAAAATTGGCTGATGGGGCGCACCCAGAGAGTAGTCATGGACGGGTTGTACTCAACCTGGCGAGATGTGAGCAGTGGGGTACCCAAGGCTCGGTCCTCGGGCCTGCACTTTTTAACATCTTCATCAGCGCCTTGGACGAGGGGGTGGAAAGCATGCTGTCCAAGTTTGCTGATGACCCTAAGATGTGGGGCGAGGTGGACACAGTTGAAGGGAGAGAGAGGCTGCAGCTAGATTTAGACAGACTACAAAAGTTGGTAGATGAGAATAGGATGGGGTTCAATGTAGACAATTGAAGGGTTCTGCACCTTGGGAGAAGGAATCCACAGCATACATACAGGCTGGGGAGTTCCCTTCTTGAAAGCACAGAGGCAGAAAGGGATCTTGGAGTCATTATTGACTCCAAGATGAACATGAGCCG
>NW_005842743.1:249830-257490 GCF_000455745.1 Alligator sinensis
TTGGTTCCAGATCCTAGCCGCCCTAACTGTGAAGTAGTTCTTACGGATGTCTAATCTAAACCTACTCTCCAACAACTTGTGACCATTATTCCTTGTTATCCCGGGGGGCGCTAGGGGAAACAAGGTTTCCCCCAAACCCTTCTGGTCCCCCCTAGTGAGTTTATAGATGGTCACAAGGTACCCCCTCAGCCTTCTCTTGTGAAGGCTGAACAGGTTCAGGTCCCCTAACCTCTCGTTGTAGGGTCTGCCCTGCTGTCCCTGGATCATGTGGGTGGCCCTCCTCTGGACCCTCTCAATGTTGTCCACATCCCTCTTGAAGTGGGGTGCCCAGAACTGGACACAGTACTCCAGCTGTGGCCTGACCAGTGTCACGTAGACGGGGAGGATCACCTCCTTGGCCCTACTTGAGATGCACCTGTGAATGCACAATAAGGTCCGGTTAGCCCTGCCGACCGTGACCTTGCATTGTCGGCCCATGTTCATCTTGGAGTCAATAATGACTCCAAGATCCCTTTCTGCCTCCGTGCTCTCAAGAAGGGACTTTCCCATCTTATAAGTGTGCTGCTGGTTACTACTGCCCAAGTGCAGCACGCTGCACTTGTCAGTATTGAAACGCGAAATCTGGAACCAACTTCCCAGGGTAGTGGTTCTCACCCCTACCTTGGGCAAATTCAAGAGGAGGTTGGATGATCACCTGTCTGGGGTCTTGTGAACCCAGCAGGGGATCAGGCTAGATGATCTGTTCAGGTCCCTCCTGACCCTAGCTACTATGAAACTATATTCTTCAGTTAAGGAACAGTTGCCATCATATTGATATTTTTATGAGCCAAACTGCCTTGTATTTCTGTGACAACATTGAGGTAAGATTGAGAAAACAATGCCAACTTCTTCAGTTCACATACATCTCCTTCCTTAATTCCCCTGCAGTCAGTTCATATCTTCAGAGGACATGGCCATTCCCATTAAAATCTATCTGGTCTTCACAAATACAGAATTGTGTTTGAGTTGTTAACACCATAATAAAACACCATCATAAATGGTACTACTTGGCTTCTTAGCAGAGAGGCCAATAACTGGCTCTTCACAGTGAACAATGTTCTGTCAAGTTACATTTGAGGTTCAAAAGCGGTGCAGAAACTTTGGCACAGTACTAGAAATGTAGTGTGTGTGGGTGTGCATGTGAAAACACATGTATGTAATGTATGTGTGTTTAATATCAGTAGTGACCTCTTTTTGCACCACTGTATTTGAAATATTTTGTTTCTTTAAAGTATATGAAATTAAAGTAGTAAATTCTGTGATCAGGTCATCAATTTAAAATTTGTTTGAAATTATTTTAATTTTTTTTCCCCCCAAGGGAAATGCAATTAAAAACATGACTTCGTTTTCTCATGCACACAGGGTGCATCTACACAGGACTTTAACTATGCAGTAGCCTAATTCTACTGCGTGGTAATGTGCAAGGCAAAGCCTGTGCTAACACCCTACTGTGCAGTAGTATTAGGCTCACTAGCATCACTAAAAAACTGTGTGCTAGCACTACTGAGCAGTACCACCAGTTACTGCACATTGATTTAGTACATGGTTATGCAAGTACTAAACTTAATGCTCTGTAACTATGGTGCATTAATGAATGTGTAAATGTACCCACAATGACATACTTTATCTAGGAACTTTTGAATTGTTTTATACCCATTTCCTTCTCATGACGGACATAAAAACATAGAGTACATGCTCTGAGTTTCAGCAATGGATAACTTGTATTGTTAACTTGACATTTTTATAGGATTTTCTTCAATACTGAGATGAAATGTTTCCTATTCTACTGTTGTGCAGTTTATCGTCTGCTAACATTCTGATCTGAAGCCCAATAGTAGAAAGTCTCCCACTGATTTCAACAGGCATTGGATCAAACACTAATTTTGCACTTAGTAATGACCTTCTAGCCTAAGTGTGGTTGCATTGTCATGATGTATATTTTTTGTTTGGAAATTGCCTTCAGAACCTAGCAGTGGGTTGCTTCCTGTCAGGAAGCAGATTCATTACAGAGTAACAAGGCTAGGTATTTGCACTGTGCTTGAGTCAGGGCATAAATAGATGTTGCCAAATTAAGTGGATCAGCTGTGCTGGGTTATGACACACCCCAGGACAATTGATCTTCATTGGGTGAAATATACATCTCCCATTGTCCTACCTGTTGATCCTGCAGGACAACAGGCGATGTTCCCCATTTGCATAGATGTAACCTGGGGACTGTCTGGCAAGTGTCTTTGTAAGTAAGCAACCCCAGCTTTTGCTGTGGAGAGATGCCCCCAGAGATTCCCTGGGGCACATATCTATAGGAGGGAAAGCAGGACAAGTGATCTGGGGCCCCATACTATGTGGGAATTTCCAGGGCATGTAGGATTGAGTGGAGAAATGTGTGGAGTACAGTGGAGAACAGAATTAGTGTCACCACACTGTCAAAATGGTGTAAATAAGGATCAGACCCAGATAATTTAATATATTTCTTACTATGGAATTGTTGCCCTGTGGGGTCAGGCCAACTCTCAGAATCTCAATATTGCGCTGTTAGACAGGAGGGTGTGACACAATTGCCCATATACAAACATACAAATCAATTGGGTGCATACAAACTCACACTACCAACTCAGGCACATACACATCCAAACCAGCCTAGGCACATGCATACCTCTCACCAATTCAAGCACATACACTATGCACCCCAAAAGTTGGACAAAAATCAGTTGTCCATACCTGTACACTCAGTACACATACACAGATCACTAATTCATATATCATGCACACAGTGACATATAAATATATATACACACACTCACCAGTTCACACACATACAACCCACCTACACATACACACAAATAAGTTCCTAACTTGGATGGTATGGTATATATGTGTATGCTTGGGGTAACTGGGATACTTGGGGGAAGGTTAAGGTGAGAGAGAGCGTTAAAGTGTAGGGAGTGAAAGTGACCAGACCTGGGATTAGAACCAGTAGACTAGAGAGAAGCTGGCTGAGGAACTGAGGCTTGGGTTTACCTTAAGGTCAATTGGCCCCAGGGTTATTCGAGGTCACTGGTGCAAGGGGAAAAAGCCTGGTGGCAAGGAGGAGACAGCCAAGAAAGAAACTGAAGCAGAAACCTGAGAGCTCAGGGGAAAAGGCAGTGGGGATAAGACAGTGGCAAAGAAACAGGGGATTTGTAGGCAGACAGGAGCTCAGGACAGGTGTTGGAGGTGACGGTGAGCCAGAAGCAGGAGAGGGAGAAATGAGACAGAAGTTAGAGGGGCGAGGAGCAGAGATTGGAGCAGGGCCGGACTGTAGTAAAGCACATCCAACTCAGGGGTCCAAATAACAGTTTTATTAAACAGACAACACACTACACAGCCCCATGAAGTTATTGGTTCACACACACACGTGTGCACACACACACACATAAGCTCTCGCAATGGCAGCAGGAGAAAGAGACTCAGTAGAAAGGTTGGAGTCCAGGTGGGGAAGAGAAGCAGAGTCCTTGGTTGAAGAGGGGGTGGGGGGTGATAGCTACCTATCCAACCTGGAAAGGGGTCTTTGTCCAGTACGTGTTGTCCAGAGGGGGATCACCGGCAGGGCCTCTGAGTGAATGGGGAGGGCCTGTCCAGCCAATGTCAGTCCTGTTCCAGAGGGTTCCGGGTGTTCATAGTGAGCATGTGTAGCCTTGGCACAATGGTGGTTTCCGTCATTTTTTGTTTCTTGAATGCTGAGGGTGGTTCCAAGGGCTGGGTTGTTGGTCCAGGTATTGGTGCTGATGGTTCGGTCATTCAGAGGGAGCTTTTTTTAGACCTACTGCCATTGTCTCGCAAGCACCTTCATTCATCCCCATTCATTCAGGAACCAAGTTACATAGAAGGGGTAGGTATGAGTCATAGGTCAGGGGACACAAGATAGGGGCTTGACATTACAAGATGGAAACTTGACATGACTTATGCCAACTTACACATGTAGGCCTAAAACAGTAATAACACAATATAAAAGCACTAAAAAAAATCAATACAAACATAATAATTATCACTTATAAAACAGTGGATATCTATATCAAAATAGCAGGGCCTTTATTTGCAAAGAGGGGGGAGAAAAATAAAACTTACTACCTAAAATAAAATGTTAAACCTTATCTTACATCTTAGCTTACTTATAATTATCTATAGGGAATAGAGAGGGAAAGTAAAAGGTCAGAAATGGTTGGGGAAGGGGAGGGAACGCATTTTAAAATTAAAAAAAAGGAAAAACTGAGGGTTTTGCTACAGAATTATAGGTTATACCCATTGGCATCTATTTTATGTGTATAGATTAAATCAATAATTCTTCATATAAGAAAAAAGGCCTTCTGTTTCTTTTGAAGCTTTGGGAGTTGAAAGGATTTAAATAATGGTCCACAGTTTTTAGAAGCATTACTACATTTTCAGACATTGGTTTCATGGAATTTTCCTTTATTCCCCCTTTTCATTATTAATACATAAGCACTATTGCCTCCCCACGCATTACAGGTATCATGTTAAGTGCATAATTACCTTAAGACCAGCTACATATGCAAAGTACTTTACCACATGATAAAAGTTCTAACTAGCTATAAAGTAGACTTTGAAAATGTGTATTAACTTTATAGCTGGTTGCTATCCAGTTTTAATTTACACATGTAGCAAGGTCTCTTCTACAGCTGGGAGCCCTGCCTCTCTAGCCCTGATCTCCTAGTAGCAGGATTGTGTCATGCTCATCATGAAACTCCCAGGCCCAGGGGATCATGACTGCCACAATCCCTAAAATTCAAGGTTATGTGAAACACCCCTGGCCCACACATGCAGCCAGGGCCCAGAACGCCACACCTGGCAGGTCTTTTGGTCTCAGCTGCACCACACGCCAGGTTCAGGACTCAGTTCTGGTTGTGCATATTCCTGTGGTTGGGAGCCCCCCTTCCCACCCCATATCATATTTCACCTTCACCAGCAATAAGGCATGAGTGGATTTAATGCACAATCCCACTGTTGTGCCTCCTGCCATGCTTGTGTGAGAGGGACCTCAGTAGCCCATTTTCTTAACTCTAATAAGTAGTGTGGGTGGGTGAGCAAGGCACCAACACCATATACTGATATAAAGGGAACACAAGAATGGGAGCCCATGGGGAGTGTGCCATTATTTTGTGGGGAACTAGTGCAATGGCAGTGGCAGCAGCAGCACCCTTCTTACTAAATGTGAGAAGAGATTGCACTGTGGCTGTGGCAGGAGCAGCCTTCTCATTCTGCCCCCAACAAGTGTGAGAAGAGACTGCACTGTGGTGGTAGCGGTGGTGACAGCCACAGCAGCAGCAGCAGCCAGAATTTCTTGCGTGTCTGCTAAGACTCTTCCCCCTTCAGTATCCCTCCACCCCCTTTTACATTTAATTTAGTGTCTGAGTGTGAACTCTTTGGCAATCCCTCACAGTTGAGGATGATTGTCTTCCATGAAAGTCTTATCTGTCTGTCTGAAGATGGCTGGTGAGGCCTATACAGGATCAACAGCCTCTACTGCAGCTCAGACATATGTTTCTGTGTGAAGAGGATGGATCTGGGTTCTTGATTTGGTCCATGATGGTATGCTGTTTCTGTCTGTAACAGGGAACCCTAGCCCTGTTGCTAGAAAGCAGGGCAGCCCCCTTATGGGCAGAATTTTTAGAGTGCAGCCTACCAGTAAAGCAGGGATTAAAGGACAGCCCTGTGAGGTGATCAGCTGTCTGAGGCCATCACATGACTGGGAGAGAGAGCTCAGGCCAGAGCTATTTAAGCCCTGGGGTTGAGCTAGCCAGGGAAGATGGCTATCCTTGAGAGTGGTAGAGCATGGGGGCTCCTGAATGCTTAGAAGACCAGAAGAATACAGCTCTTCAGACTGGGGAAACAAGACAAAGCAACCAAGAGAGAAAAAGATGCTTGGTAAGCAGACATGCTTCCTCTATGGTTTTTCTTCTTCTGTTATAGCCTAGGAGCTTCATGTTTAGGTTTCAGTTTAAACTAGTGGTTTGGGCTATGATTTTGAGGGGTGGTATAAGGATATCCCAATAGTGCCTGTGGGGAACATGATAGCTTTGAGCCAGGGGCAGGGCCTGAATAGTTATTGAGCCTGGAGTGGGCAGAGAACACAAGGCAGGAGCTGCAGTCCAGAAGCCAGGCTTAGAGCAATGGGCTGGGGCTGTGGTCCCATCCAGAATAGAGGGCTGGAAGCCAGGAAGGCTAAAGCCTTGACAAAAAGGGAAAAGGAAAGGTCTAGAATGGCCCAGAGATACTGAGGCAAGTGTCCCATCTGACTGGAGATTCGAACTCTGCAAGGCATGGGGCATGGTGTAGGTAAGGTATGGAGGAGTGCAATTAGCCCTTAAGAGAGGAGCTCTACACCTCCAGGTGTTCTCTGGAGTGAGACCAGATCTGGGGAGTCCTGGGGTAGCCTCCCTTTTGAGAACTAGAAGGAACATCAAGACATGGCAGGTCAGTGAAGGGGAGACTATTCCCAGCGTGAGCTGAAAAAGGGGGACTTTGGGGTGCCTTCAGGGATTTTCGACCGCTCTGGGCATGATGCCCTGTTACATTGCTGCTCCTACTTTTCCATCTCCTGTTGTTCTCATGAGGTTTCAAATTACTGAGATCCCTGAAGCAGACTCTTCATCCATTTGGGGTGGTCCTGCATGATAGTTTCCCATGAGTTGACATCGATGTTGCATTTTTAAATTATTTTTTAAGGACATCCCTGAAGCGCTTTCTCTGTCCTCCTCTTGAGCATACACCTTAGCTGAGCTTACACCTTGGCTGAGCTGGGAGAATAAAACTTGCTTTGGGAGTCTAGAGTTAGACATTGGGATGACATTGCCAGCCCAATCAAGTTGATGTTGGATTATCATCGCCTCAATACTCATTGTGTTTGCTTGCTAACTAATCGGTTAACACAAGTGCTAACAGCAGCAGTTAAGATGAATCTTTCACAACACTACCAACAATTCCAACTGGCTTATTTAAGAGTGTCTTAGACACACAGGTCTCTGTAATCATATATTTATACTGAAATATATATGCTGGACTATTTTATCTATATAAACAAGGGGATTAAAATGCTCCCATTCTAAATAGCTAGCTTAGCTTCCTTTTTATTTTCTTTCTGCAGATAGGGCAGACAGGTCAAGATTATATATTCCATCCTAATATTTGCTAACTCTTCTTCCTTTCCCTGGTGCTCTCAAAAAACAAACAAAAAATAGTACTGCTTCTTTTTGTTTTTTCATCTGTCATCAGGATTGAAGCTGGAGGATGATCCATTTCCAGCACATTCTCCCATGGTGGCACTATAGACCTCTTTACCTTTGATACTGAATGGTACAAATTACAGCTGGTCAGGCTTATTTTAATAGCTACCATCCCCTGCAAATGTTGGTCTCTAGAGAGTGTAGACTTCTAATTAATCCTTTGGTACATCTTTAACATATTGCTGCTGCTCAATGTTGTGAGGGGCTGCGGGGGAGGGGTGGAAGGTGGAAGGAAGTGGATGGCAAACTTTCAAAGACTTTGGAAGTCAGGTTTCTAAATCAATACTTAAGGTTATAAAAAAGGCCTGATTTTCAAATATGTTGAGCGCTTGCAGCTCCTGCTG
>NW_005842743.1:257521-269823 GCF_000455745.1 Alligator sinensis
AAGTAATTTTGACCACATCAGTTTGGTGAGAGACTGGGGGTTATTACGATCATAGAGTGGGTTTTCAGGAAATATTTGGAAGGGGAAAAAAAGGGCTTATTATTACTTTGTGGTTTATTACTTTGACCATCAAGGGTATCTACTCCCAGTTCAATAACAACTCATACAGACTGATGTGAAAGTTTTGGAGAGGTTGTTGGCTTTTCTCTGCTTTTACTGTGTTTTGCAATTTATATAAAATAGTTTCTGTTTAGTAAGATAAATAAAAATTATTTGGTTTTACTGTGTTGTTGTTGGGTTTTGCTTGTTTTAATGTTTACTATTTTTATGTATCTATCTGGGCTGAATTGAAATCCTATTTGCTTGAATTGAAGTATAATTTATCTGTGTTTCTTTTGGCACTCTCTCCCACTCTGGCCACTTTTGTCATTCATTCATTCATTAGGTGGAGTTGTGGATTTAATTTTGCTATTTACCAGTTTGACTGTTTGTGTACACATCATCCCACCCATTGTAAATAATATAGTAAAGAGTGTGAAGTTAATGCACATTGTAAATAATATGGAATATGTAAGGCCATTTAAGTTCAGAGCCTTGATTACATTTAGTTATTTTTTCATAATGTAGATAAATACATTTCTGAAGATGTCCAAAATGTATAATTCTGTTCCTGTGAGGTTTCAGAAAGGAAGAAACAGGGATGTGAATCTTTGAGTCAATTTAACAATGTAAATACAGATCATACATTTTAACCTGATGCTAAAGTTCTAATAAAGGTCATATCCAGATAAATTCATTACACAATTCTGAAATTCTGCCATGCCAAACCTACCATTTGGATTAAAGTGGGAGTAGGGTTTGGTTTGGTGACAACATGAACCATGGAGCCCATGAGATGTTGCACTGATTAGTCCACTAGTTGACATCAGACATTATTTCAGTGTCCTGCTTTGCCATAAACTTCCTTTGTAACCTTTTGTAAATTGGTAAAGCCTAAGAGCTGTGAAAGAACTTCAGTCTCTCCTGTAAAAATTAGATTGAACGTGGACACCCATGTCCAGAATCAGAACCTCAAAATACCCTACCTGCTTCCTCTGGTACTTACATTTCCCATAGGTAAGTTCCCTAAATATATGGTGTTCTGGTCTTTCTCATGCCTCAGGCTGTCCCCATCTTGACCAGGCACACCAGTTTAGTGTATGTTGGATGCATAAGCATAACTGAGATCATCAAACCAAGTGTTCCTCCACCTAATCATGGACATATTCAAAGCATGACTGAAAACACACTAACATAGCAACCAGAGACACTTCTATTAAAACAATGTGGGGATGATGTTATCTTTTATCCAATAACTGAATGGTTAGAGAGCTCCCATGAGTGATGTTTTCAGCATGACGGTGTTCAAATGTCCCCATTGAAGGCCTTATCCATAGGCTGGTCTGGAGTGGGGATACTTTCCACCCATCCTGTTGAACCTGTGTCATTCCACAGAAGAAAATTCAGAATTAATTGGGCCAAAAAGTTGGGGGATAACTACAGTTCAATAATTAGGTACCATAAACTTTGTTTTAAACTACAAACAAAGTAGAAAATGGATTTTGAATATTGAAAATCAGAATGAAATGTTCATGTTGTATCCAGTTAATAAAATTGCTCAATATCCAGTTATAAGAAGAATTTATATAAACCTACCTTTTTCAGGTTAATTTAGGTCAATTTCCTCTGAGATGAGATATGCATTGTTGGTGTTAGTGCCACTGAAGAGACTTGGACATCTGCAACCTGAAACTATGCTTTCAGGCTTTAATCCACAACCCACTGTAGTCCACAGGAGTCTTTCCATTGATCATAGTGGGCGCATCCAGATGGGCATGGTCGTGCAGTGTGTGGTGCCACCAACATGTTTGCAGCACCATATACTGCACAGTCTGGTGTTCTCCATGCTGCAAGGGCATGCTGCCCATGCATGTGCTGTTCCAGGTTTTTTTTTTTTTCCATGGGTTTTTTGATCCCCTGGATACCTGTGTGTCTGAAGACAGCCATCTTCAGACACACAGGTATGCAGGGGCCAAAAAACCCACTGAAAAAAAAAAAAAGAGCAGCGCATGCTCAAGCAGTGTGTGCTACTGAAAAGCTGTGCTGGGCGGCCCAGAGCTGTGCAGCAGCTGCTGGCCAGGCTCCTCCCAGCAGGATCGCTGTGGCTGCAGCCCTGGGAGGCCCCCATGACTCCAGGTAAGGCTGTTGGGGCCAGCCCAGTGCCAGCTGGGGCCATTGGGCTAGCCTCTCCTACTCCTTGGGTAACCTGCCACATGCCTAAGTGTGCATGGAACAGGTATTCCCTGGAGACAAGTAGCCGTGGCTCAAGGTGCACCACGGCTACTTGTCTCTGGGGAACCAAACAACTGTGCTTATATGGATGCACTGAGTGGTTGTGAATTGGTCCATAAGCATTTGATGTATGTCTCTATCTAAATTTGTTGCTGCAAATAGCCCTGAGTAACTTGGAGTAAACCCCAAAAGAGAGCCTGATAATGGCCCTGGGAAAAATGCTGTTGCAATCTGGCCATATTATCAGTCTTTAGTGTTCCCAATAGCAGTGAGTTGCTGGGGTTTATTTTGTCAGTGGCAGTCTCAGGCTCAGGAGGTAATCCATATAGGCATGCCCTATTGGGCCAGATATTTGTCTAGTGTCAGCAGCTACATACTTTAGTACAAATATTATTCATGTAGTCCAGCTGATTAAACACCCTTAAGTAAACCAGATAGCTATCACTGTCACCCACCGTCATCCACACTTATTTTACCTTTCCAAATACTGTGCCATGCTAATTGCTTTTCTAGTATTGAATAGCATTTGCTTATTTTTAAATGTGTTCAAAAGCAGCATAGTGTTAATGCATGCTACCAATCACTCAATGCTGGAATTGAGCAGCTTCAATATTCACACCCCAAGGGATCACACATTGTTCCTATTTCTGATTTTTTTTTGTCCTTGTAGCCATCTTTTTCTGTTGTTTTGAAAAGTAAGTTCTGCATAGTAGGTTGTTTTTTGGCTCCTGTCACAATAAAAGAATAAGCTAGATGCAATCAAGTCTCTGTTAATGCTTTCCTTTATGTTAACTTCCAAATGGTTAGTAAAAACTCATTCCCCATGAGTGTACAGCCATATTAATTGCAATGCATTATACTCTGCTTTCTGCATGCCCTTTCACAGTATCTGATGAAGTAAACTCAGCTTCACAAAAATTTCTGCCCTACATATCTATCTTATTTAGTTGGTTTATAAAGGTGCATAATTACCCTGACTTCTGACTATATATAGTAATCTGTTATAAGAGCCAAAAATATAGGTATCTATTGTTATGTTTCCTTCAAAATGATTTCAGTAATATAGCTAAGGGGACAAAAGCTAAGTTAGCATGATAAACATTTTATCCCTTGACACCCAGGAGGTAAGGGTGGAGATTTCCAATGTGCCCTGCACTTGTCCAACCAGGAGCTGGCCAAAGGACTTGAGCCCTATGGGGTTCCTACGAGTTCCTTTTACCAACTGACGATTGGAAGCAAGGATCCAAAGTTGAAGCATGTCCTGTTCTTTTGAAGGCAAGTCTTCATGCTCCTTAGGGAAGGTGCCTGTTCTCTGCCTCACTCCTTGAACCTCAAGGTTGACAGGCACAGGTTTGTGATTTATTTTTCTTTGGAGGAGACCATGTGTTCCCAGTGTGGTAGCTCTTCCCACCTAGCAGCCCAGTGCCAGCCCCATGCCAGGTAAAAAAGGGAGGAGTGTGACAGAGTTAGGAAAAAAAAAAAAAGAGAAAAGGGGATAATTAGCAACCCTCAAAAGGCAAAAGATAAAATAAGATAACTCCCCACAGCAGGCAGGCAAAAAAGAAAGAAAGAAAGAGAATCAGTAAGAGAGAAGCTGCAAAGTAGACAACTCCAGCCCCCTGGGGAAAGTGGCCAGAACATCGGCAACTGCAGCAGCGTTTAAGGATGGTGCATCCACTTCTGGGACACAGGCTCCACCATGTGAGGCTGGGACCTTTTCCTGACCTTCTTTCACCCCTGTTCCATCTGAGGAGGCTGGGGTCTCTGGCATGAGAAAGCTGTTCATCAAAGGGGCTGGGACTATTATAGCCCTCTCCCCCACCCATCCCACTTACAGTGCCCACCCCCCAGTGCAGAGGCCCCACCAGGTAGAGGGGCTGATGCCTCCACTTGCCCCCTGTCCACCCCGACCACCCTGGCCGAGCTGGCTGGGGTGGCCAGTGACTGTGGTGCCAGGGCCCTGTCACATGATGGGACTCGGGCCTCCTCCCAGCTGCCCTCCACTGTGGCCTTGTCTGAGGTGGCCAGCCCCAAGCAGGTGGGCTGGGAGCAGTCCGGCCCATCCCCTACAAAGGGCGGGGGCTGCCCACCACTAAGAAGAAGAACAAAGAGAGGAAGATGAAGAGAGCCTCTCAGGACACCCCATCCCTGCTGGGACCCTCCTCAGTCAGTGCTGGGGGGGGTGCCACTGGAGAGCCTGAACCCACTCTGGCTGTCCTGCAGGTAACCCCATTGCATGTGGCCATGGCCGGGGATGACTCGGCGGTGGGAGAGGCGATGGCAGGGGTCACCAACCTCTCACCTGTCTCCCACCTGGAGTCAGGTGGCAGTGAAGGTGATACAGAATACCTCTCTTCTGGAGGCCCCACCCAGAGGGCGGCAGAGGGATTTGTTGACCCCTCGGTCATGTACCAGCCTGCCGTATTGGATGAGGAAGCTAGTGAGATGGAGATCCAGCTTTCTGAGTGTCACAAGCAGGAGTATGACCTCTCTTCCCCCAAGAAGGCAGAGATTGCTCTCCTGGAGCCGGTCCTCCACCTGGATGATGAGAGGAGGCTGTTGTGCCTGGACATTGAGGGCTTAAACACTGATTTTGGGTGAGTTCCCACCTGGGGTGCGGCCTCACTGTTCTTCTGTTGGAAATATCCATCTCACATT
This sequence comes from Alligator sinensis, assembly GCF_000455745.1. Classification (NCBI taxonomy): domain Eukaryota; kingdom Metazoa; phylum Chordata; order Crocodylia; family Alligatoridae; genus Alligator; species Alligator sinensis. Next base: position 262,511 of record NW_005842743.1, read on the forward strand.
GGCAGACCCCCCCCCCGAGTTGCCCCCAACTATGGGGGTCTCCTGACCTTTCTTAAGCAGACAGAACAATGTAGCAGGGCGCATCACCCAGTGGTGTGCAGACCCTAGGCTTTTTGTCAAGGCTGCCAGGGCTGCCACCAAACTGATGCAGGATGATCTAGGCATCCGGAAGATGGCTTACTATCTGGAGAAGCTCGCACAGTGGGTGAGAGATGAGTGGGACCTGGGAGGGTCCCTGGAGTAGAGTAGGGCATGGTAGTCCTTCCCTGACCTGTCTCTGTTATCTTGCTGTACTCTTGGGTGCTCACTCTTCCACCCACACCTTGCCTCACTCTTCCTTTCCCATACCCACACTCATGACAGGTACAACCATTGGCACTTTTAACATCAATGGTTGTTGAGATCCAGTGAAAGAGGAGGCTGTCCTGGAGCTCCTGTGCCAGAAGTGGCTGGCTGTCACCTTCCTCCAGGAGAAAAATTTTGATGAGTTCAACCAGGTAGCCTGGCACACTGCCTGGCAAGGCCACTTGTTCCTGAGACATGGCACCAACCTTAGCGCTGGGGTCATGACTCTCCTATCACCACAGCTGCAGCTTGACATGGCAGTGGCATGGGAGGTTGTCCCTGCCCACCTGCTGACTGTCCATGTCACCATAGCGCAACACCACCTGCTACTTGTCAATATCTATGCATCCCCTGATGGCCAGGAGAGGGTTGTTTTCTTTGAGACCTTGGCTGCCCTCCTGCACGATGCTAGTGAGGATGATGACCTGCTTCTCATAGGCAGGGACTTTAACTGCACCATTGATGCCTTGCTCGACCACACAGGGCCTGAGCCTTACCTGCCCTCAGCCTGCAAGCTTCAGTCTTCCCTGGAGACCGTGGACCTCGTCGATGTCTGGTGAGCCCTGGATCTTGACACCTGGGCCAGGACAAGTGCCGGCAGTCTGACCATGGGCTGCGTTGGCCACCTATATGTCACCAAGCACCATCTGCCACTCCTGCACAGTGGCCGCATTGTTCCCTTGGGCCTGTCAGGTCATGGCCTAACCTGCTGCAAACTGAGCTTGCCTGGCAGAGTCTGCACACAGGTGCCTTATTGGTGCTTCAAAATCAGCCTGCTCCAAGACTCCTACTTCTGGGACTGCTTTACTCACTTTTGGCAGGGCTGAGAAACTGCAAGACTGAGCTACTCCTCCTGGAAGCTATGGTGGGACATGAGCAAAGTACAGATCTGGCCTTTTTTCCAGCAGTACATCCAACTGGCCATGAATGAACAGCACTTCCATATTTGAAAGCTGGAGGAAGATGTGGCAGAGCTCAAGGCTGCCCTGCTGGTAGTGATGCAGTGCTGTGTGAGAGCCTCTAGTTCCACAGGAAATGCCTGCAGTGGAGAGTGCAGCCCACAGAGTGAGGATCCATGCCCGTTGCCAAGAGCTGGCAGAAACTGATGCCCCAACCTGCTTGTTCTTTGACCTGGAGTGGCAGTGGGCAGCAAACAAAGTCTTAGATCACCTCAAGACCCCCAAGGGCCAGGTAATCATGGACCCAGCTGAAGTTCATGAGCATGCCATCACCTTTTATTGTAACCTGTTTGTGGCCAAGCCATCCTGCCCCAAGGCCACGTGGGAACTCCACGAGGGCCTACCACATTTCTGTGCCCTGGAGGCCAGTGAGCTTGAGCAGAAAATGTCTCTGGAGGAGCTGACAGCTGCTGCCACTGGTCGCACCTCCAGCAAAGTCCCAGGCCTTGACTAGTTACCCACCTGTGCGTTGAATGGGAGACCCTCACTGACAAGATTCTATAGGTCAGCTGCCACTGAGCAGTACTCAAGCTGCTGCTCAAGACCTTAGCTGCATTAAGAACTGGTGGCTGGTCTCCTAGCTGTGCATGGACTACAAGATTCTGATGAAGGCACTGGCAACCCACCTCCACAATGTCATGGCCTCTGTCACTGGGCCGGAGCAGAACTATTGCATGATGGGCAGGACCACCCAAGACAACCTGTTCCTACTAAGTGAACTACTCACAGTAAGTGAACTTTTTGGCCTGGACATCGGCCTCATCTCTCTGGACCAGGAGAAGGCCTTCAACTGGGTGGGCCATGCTTTACCTCTTCCAGACCCTGGAGGCCTCTGGCTTCAGGCCCCTCTTCACCGGGGCACTCTGGGTCTTGAACTAAGATGCCTCCAGCCTGCTCAAGGTGAATAGTGTGCTCTGCTCACTGTTCCTCATGTGCAGGGGTATCCATCAGGGCTGCCCCTTGTTGGGCATGCTCTACCCCCTAGCCATTGAGCCGCTGCTGCATGCACTGTGGTGCCACCTGAGTGGCGTGGCCTTGCCAACGGCCACAGGCCCTCTGGCCCTCTGCTCCAGCTGTTGGTGTATGCAGATGATGTGACCACCTACCTCAACACCCAGGAAGATGTGTGGGCCCTTATGGACTGCCAGTGAGCCTATGAGTGCACTTCCTTGGCCCGTATCAATTGGGTCAAGAGTGATACTCTGCTGCTCAGCGCATGGACCAGTGTGACCCTCCTGTCTTTGCAGGGAGGCCTCTCTTGTTGCCATGAGGGCCTTGAGGTCCAGGATGTGTTCACGGGGGGCTGCCAACCTTCATGGTGTGCAACTGGGATGGCCTTGAGGAGGGGGTGGAGGCCTGTCAGCAACAGTGGTGCTGGCGCCTACCCAGCCTCTCTTACCATAGACAGGGCCTCATTGCCAGCAACCTGGTGGCAGCAACACTGTGGCATCTGTGTGCCATACTCAACCCACCACAGGATCTAATCAAGAGACTCCAGTGCCTCCTTCTAAATTTTTTTCTGGGATGGGTGTCACTGGCTCCCGCGGGCCATCCTTTACCTACCTGTCACTGAGGGAGGCCACAGCCTGGTCAACCTGGTGAGCAAAGTGGCTGCCTTCTGCCTGAAAGCCCTTCAGCAATTCCTCTATGGTAAGGAGTGTCTGCCCTGCTAACAACTGGTGTTCCAGTTCCTGCAGAGGGTGGGGGCCCTTGGCTTCAACTGGGAGCTTTTCCTGCTGGACCTCACACTCCTTAACTGGGCAGTGCTTCCGGCCTTCTACTGGAGTGTGGTATGAGCCTGGCAGGCCACCTTCCACCTCCAGCCCCAGGCCCAGTACTTGTGGTTCCGGCAGCTGCTGAAGGAACCCTTGGTGCACAACTTAGCCCTGTGGCACCCCATGTTTAGCCTGGCCTCCACCAGCCTCACAGCCACTGTCATCCGGGTGTGTGTCCTCTGCCTGTGCCATCTCCTTGACCCCACTCGGTCAGCCTGGCTTTTGCCCGAGGCCCTGACCACCCAGCTGGGCATGCACTCCATGGGTTGCTGCATCGGCTATCTCCTGCATGACATCCAGGCTGCCCTCTCACCAGAGGCAGTGGCCACCCTGGATGATGATCTCCATGTGCACCAGGTTCCCCTCGCCATGGATGTCCTGAGTGAGGCCTTCCCCCTAATACCGGTCAATCCAGTCATGGCTGGTGACCTGGCCGGCAGGCCTGGCACCATACCAATGCTCCCCATGCCTCCCAACACTGACACAAGTTTCCCCTTTGTTTCTCTGCCCCGTAGAAGCCTGTATGCTTGGGTGGTTCACATCTGCCACACCCAGGGGCCGGCAGGCCACCCCAGCCCACCGTGGCGACAGTGCCTGGGGCTGCCAGATTCCCCACTGACCCACTTGGCTTGGTGCAGAATGTATAAGCCACCAACTGCCAAGAAGACTGGCAACCTGAAGTGATGGTTGCTGCATGATATCCTAGCCACTAGCACATTTGGATTCCAATTTGACCCAGCCACCTTGATGACCTGCCTCTGCTGCCCCAGGGGTATTCAGGAGAGCCTCTTTCACACCTTCCTCAACTGTCCCCACCTCTGGCCACTCTTTGTCACCCTTGAGCTGCCACTGTGGGCATCGGTCAGGAGCCTCTCAGAGAACAACTATGTGTGCTTCTACCTGTACCGGGTTGCTGAGTAGGGCACCATCTGCATGGCCAACTTTCTACTGGATCAGGCCAAGATGGTCATCCTCAAGAGCTGCCAGAATTGGCTTGCCGGGACTGGCTCAGATGATGGCCTGTGACTTTTCAGCCTCCTGCTGTGGGTGCGCCTCTCACTGGAGTTTGAGCATGCTGTGCTCCGGTGGGCAGTTCTTGCCTTTGAGGCATGCTGGGCCCACTCTGATGACAGAACCAGTCTGGCAACCAGGCAGGCTCAGTGGTGGACTGTGACTCCAAGCTCATGCCATGCCCTGGGCCCTCACCAGGCTGCTTTTTTCCTTTTTTTCTTTGTGTGGGTAGTTGAAGGTTTTGTTATGTGTACTAATGGGTAGAGTAGGGTAGGAACCATTTGTTTATAGAGGGCTTTGGTCTGTATGACCACGTGGCTGGGTATCCTGACCACATAACAGGACACCCAGCCACCTAACATAACGGTATGTTAGGCATGACGAGAAATACTGAGAAAGTGTCTGTCATGGTGTGATGTTATGCATATAATGGCATGGTGCTTTTGGTTTGATGGTGATTTCTCTGTCTTTATTTTGTATATTGGACTTGGACCCTGGGAACAGGGAAGGGCTTTTTGTACCCCGACCTCCTGAATAAAGTAGCTAAAAAGTCAAAATCCTTCCTTCTTTCCTTCGTTCCATCATTCCTTCCAAAAAAGTGCATTAACAGAATAGTTTGGATAGTGAAGTCAAGTATTTAAAGGTTAGGAAATGCCAACACCAGCATTGTTTGTATTCTTAATTTGCCCTTCTAGTACATATGTGTTTTACTAAAACCTTTAGTTAAACAGTCGCATCCTATTTTAACAGGATTCCTGTCTCACTTGGGTCCCCTCTATGTATGCAGGTAAAAGCACCATGGGATCTAATGTGTGATCCACATAACCACACCTCCTGCCATGCCACATATTGGGTCTTCATGCATCAGCATAAAGTAGGCTGGGAGCTCCCTCCACAGAGTCCAAGAGTCCCATCAGATGGAAGACTGTCAGCCCTGTGGGGCACTGCTGTGAACTCCCAGACATGGAGGTGCATGAAGTACTGTGTGGCTCAGAGTTTGCCATGGCTGAGAGATTGCAGCACCTGCAATCTCCCAGCCACAAAATTGAGTGTCCCCACAGCTGGTAGTTTAAGCGGCTGCAATCTCCCAACCTTGGGGGTCTACTGTGCTTCTCAGTGACTGTGTCTACATGTGCGTATTAATGCAATGCAGAAACTCCAGTGCATATCATGCCAGATTTTATTGCTCCTAGGCACTGCATCTACACATGCACCCAGGCACATTGAGCCAGGCTGGAGCAGCTCCACTTGGCAGAAGGTTCAGGGGGTCAGCCTGCCAGCCCAGGGCTGTTCCGACCTGACTCCATGTGATCTGGTGGGACTGTCTGGGGTACGAGGGTGCTGCAGTGTGGGGCTAGCTAGCAGGCAGCCCCACACTGAAGCATCATTGTGCCCCAGCCAGTCGTGTCAGTGTCTACACATGCAGTGCTGTGGAGTAAAAACTCCATAGCAGGATAGTTCCTGTATTTTCAAGTACTACTGAATTGCAGAGTAAATTAGTTTACTCCAACCTAATACCCTGCACACGTAGATACCATAATGTATACTGTGGAGGTAATTATGCAATTCCACAGTAAATATTTTATGTAGATGTGCCCAGTGGGTGGCAGATCATAGCAGCAGTGGACTCCCAGCTGCAGACAACCTACACGTGCACATTAAAGCTGGAAAGAAACAAGCTATAAAGTTGTTACATTTTTTTCAATCAATAACTTTATAGCTGGTCAGACCTTTTTAAGGTGCCTTGGTTAATTTGTACCTATAGCCAGTCTGAGTCTCACAATTAATACGATACTTGTGTAATAGATATAATGTGTAGGGCAGGCCTTCATGAATAACCTGGCTTTTTGGGGAAATTTGTACCTGAATCAGGTTGTGTGTTATATATTAGTTCGGGGTAATCAACGTTTTTTGGCTGGAGTGCTGAAAAAACCCACAATGTCTACCTTGGAAGGTGCCGGAGTGCCGACATGCCAGAGCATGTTACGTCTCAGCTCTGTGTTCTTGGGCAACCCTGGCACAGGACACAGCCTGTCTGACTCAAAAAGGACTCAACCCCCCTCCCCTCCTCTACAAAAATGAAACTGATTAAGATGCAGTGAGACACACCTAAGACCCTCCAGATAAGGGTGACAAGAGTGAAACAACTGCCCTAGATCTCATTTGCATCCGAGATGGAACCAGATGACCATTCATTTACATGAGAGATGGAGAACAGAAAGCCTGAAGCAGAGACTGCAGTGAATTCTGGGATCAGAGAAGCAGGGGACAACTGCATGATGGGGAATCTGTGCTCCAAATGTTAATCAACCCATGTTCACACACACCCAGCTCAGCATTTATCAGACCAGTTCTAGTCTGGATTTAAAAAGGACTCCCCCCCCAGACACACACACACCTGTAATTTTAATAGGCATCTCGGGCTGTACATTCCTTGGTCCCACTATGGGAGGCCTATTTAAACTTGATTGACTAAAACTCAATTGCCGGGTTAGGGAATGCTGAGGCAAAAGACCAAGTCAGAGGGGGTATGGGCAACATTTGAACAATGGTTAAGGGTTCATCACAGCGGCCAGCCCATTGGAGCCCTAACCACAGGTGGTGTCATGCTTTTTCCAGGACGACTGGTGGAAGTCCTCCCGCCCAAAGGTTATAAAAACTCCAATAATTGCCTTAAGTCTGTTAAAAGACTATAGTAAGATCTGGAAATGTCATGCTAAGCTGAGGCTTGTTCACAACAAGTAAAAATCCAAAATCCTGATGCTGTAAGCTATCTATTGTTTCTGAAGAAACCATGAGATATCCCATCAGTATATCTGCTATCCATAGGAATTTAAAGCTGGCTCCCAAGTATCTGGTTACTCCCTAACCTTATGTGTTTCCTGATTATCAATCAGTTTCTTGAGATGTTCCAAACCAGATAACCCCTTGTCAATAGAAAAGACAATGATTTACACTATTGAGAATGCTTTGAAGCAGCTGAACTGAGGGTATAAAAATCTGTAAAAAAGCAGCAGTGTGTGTGCTTCAAGAAGAAAAAGCGTGTGCTAACACCATCCCCTGTTATTCTTGGGACACTGGAAGAACAGATCATCTCCCTTCAAGGAGTGTGCTATGGATTTTGCCTGTTAGCTTTGCAGCCCAAGTACATTGGACTGGTGAGATCCCAGCATTCTCTCTCTCTTTTCTCTCTAGGCATAAATTTCTGAACCTGAACTGTATT